>NC_092820.1:103667452-103894952 GCF_023375885.2 Dermacentor andersoni
ATCATACTTTATTAAAAAAAATTTGTTCGTGTAAGCTTCGCTTGTAGGTCTTGGACGTGCACTTCAGAAAAACTTCTGATGTTGAAAGCACACCAGAGGGGCACTTCCTTCGAGCAGTTTATTCCGACGAGTTCCTATAGCAGAAAAAAAAAGGGAATACCGAGGTTGCAGCAAAAGCCAGTTATCTCAAAAAAAGTGTCCTGCTTCAAAAATCAAAATCAAAATTTTGCCTTCATTTGAACCTCTAATGAATAACTATTACCCTGAACTCTTCGAATTTAGAGTTTGAAGGAATACTTAATCAGTACGGACTAATATTTGGTGTCTTTGTTCAGTGCCTTCCAGATGAGCCTTCCAAAGGCTTCCAGATACGGAAAAAAAATTTTTTTTTGCAGATGCGGCGCACATGTAGTTATCTATGTATATGAAAGGTTTCGTAATTTAGTAATAACAGCGCGATTGACAACCATAACAGGAATTATGCAACAGTTACGTACAGTTGTAGAAAAATCAGGTTCGTAGCAGCACTTCTAAAAGCGTTATCATCTCTAATGGCTTCGTTTTACCCGGGGTGCACCCTGTGTGAGCTTGCAGCGGCACTATCATCGGCCGCAGCCTCCGCACGTGATCCCTGCAGCGTGCGCAACTTAACTACACCGCAGGGCGGAGTCCGCAGAGGACAAGAAAGAGGTAAGCCAGATTCGAGCACAAAACGCGAGCTGGTCGGCGGCCCAGTAGCAAAGTAGTTGTTTTAAAATCTGCTTGCTAAAGAAAAAGCTAAGGACTACAGTGGTACGAACGGGCCGCACCGGCGTTTTCGTAATAAATGCGGCCGCAGTTGCCTCCAATGTTGGCCTCCCCAATCTATTCGGAAAGGCAACAGACCGAACCCCTGCAGGGTTCGGAAAGCAAGTTTCACTCAAAAGATGATGGTAGATGTTGCAGCCGGCACTTTTTACAGCAGCGTACATCTGCCTTATATTTAAAGGAAGGGCGAACTTGCTGCCCTAGCTTCCCTTAACTGAAGCATGTTTGCTTCCCTTAACTGAAGCATGTTTGCATGCGGCAATCGTGTTCTCGGCCTATATATAACTGGGTGCATTTTTCCCCCCTGAAGATTGTTCTTACTTTTCGTTGTATCATGCAGTTTAGTAAGCAGTGCAAGCGCATGCTAATCAATTTTTCATATTCGACAAGATTTCTCGAATAAATTCTCATTTGTGTGTTCTCGTTCGTGTTAACGTGCCCCTTCGCGTTCGTCTATAACATGCACTGAATTCTTATCATGAACAAACTAACCAGCTCAGTCTACCCTATACTCCTGAGCACTACTTATTAGTTAAGTTTTTTAGAATAACCATTACTCCCAAGTTTTGCCATGCGTGTTTCGTACGTGCGCCTGTTCTTTCTTATGTGTTATGATCAACGTATATATGCCACTGCGCCACGAGTGCGCGATTCTTTACTAAGTGTTCAAAATTTCCTGCAGGAATAAAACATATATACAGTAGCGAGTGAAGCATTTGTGCTGTTTCACTTTCGTGCTAGACTTGTGTGTCTTTCGTAGCGTTTCAAAAAACTTCTGCATGAACGTAGAACGACAAGTCTAAATCGCCATCTTCTTGTGGATTCCAACTATTTCTTATATGGATTTCTGATAAAGTGCTACTCGACGCTACGACCATCAGTGGACTCAGTACAGTTTTATACGGTGAAACGTTAAATATTTCGCACCATAAACGGTACTCTCATCCACTCCATGTAAAAAAATACGGCCGGTCAATAAAAGTGAATTTTCAAACTAAGGAAGTAACATCATGTAGAGTTCTTACGAAAGCATAAGCTTGCAACAGATGGGCAGGGCACTTGTGTAATTCAGTGAAAGCAGCTAGAGATGGAAGGGCTCGGAAAACAAACTTATGAAAGAAATAAAAGAAAATAACAGCCGTCGCTTGTTTTTTTATTGCGATTAACACTCTAAGCCTACTCCAGCCACTTTGAGTCTATTAATTATTTCAAATACAACCAAGTAAACAAGCACTATAATACAAGCAGGTGGTTCAGGCAGCACCAGACACCTGCCTGCCCTACAGAACTACTTCTATGAAGTGTTCTTGTACTGAGCGTGTACTGACATCAGCACGTCTAACCTGCATACGCGCTATCTACGAGCTGTGAAGACCAAAAAGCAGAATTTTATCATAAGCGATGTCTCTCCACCAGAGACAATCTGCACAGGAGACCTTTAAAGAACTAGCCCTCAATCCGTATTGCATGTACCCGTATCGCGTCTGCACGTAAATTCCCTATTTTCTGCCAGTTCATACCACACAGCTGCGCCACGAATGCCCGCTGGCAGCGAGGCATTAATTGTCCGCGTTAGCACGCATCGGCGCGCCACCGGTGCAATCTCGGAGGCCACGCAAAAAAAAAAAAAAAACTGGAGTTCGCAGGCACACGGCTAGATGGCACAGCGTGCCGTGAGGAAACCGGGAGGGAGGAACCCCACTGCAGTACACGGCTCACACTTGACTCGTTTCGGGGGTGGCAATACAGTGTGTCGCTACCTTGTTTGAATGCTATCGTTAATGCTATCGCATTAACGTCGACAGTCACCATGGAATGGATTCTACTGAATTTTTTTCCCAGAGCATAAAAAGCGAAAAAAAAGCAAGGGTCCAAATTTACCCAACATGGAGCGTATTAATGCAAATCATGCGAAAGTTCGATTGGTGTCACAGTGAGTACAAACTTTCAGGCCATATTTTATTTGACCCAGTTCGCGTAAAATTTTTTGTTGGTGGCCCTGTGCTGCATCTCCATCGTTTGTTCCTCTGAAACGAAGCCTCTACATGCGTCCTTTTTTTGCGGAACAGAGGATCTTACTTTTTTTTTTTTTTTTGCGGATGAGAAAGAAGAAAGGAAGGGGAGCCAACGCTCTCATTCACAAAGACCTAGAAAAACTGGCATTGAAGACCTCTCAAGTGTCTTGCCTATCCTGTCCATGGACGTGTGGGTCGGTACGCAGAACAGAATTTCTCGTGGTCTTGTAGGAGTGCTGACAGAAAATTTGTCTTAACATTTATGTTGTATAGTTGTCCGCCCAGTAATTGCGGTATGAAGCCTCAATTTCTCGACCGCACAACAAATCATTAGTTACGTTAGTTTGTAATCAGATCAGTTTAAAACACGCACCAAGTGCAGCACGGCTTCAAACGTGAAAAAAAAGACTATTTGCGTCACCGAAGCATGTGGTGGTCTCGTAGTAACAGACACCGCGGACGCTTAAACGGACACAATGTCCATGCCAACCAAGGCTGAGCCCATTCAGCAGTTGAACGGAAAGAACTACCGCGGGTTCCCTAGCGTTTCCATGAGAAACGCACAAGTATAAGTGCCAATGTGGCAGTTTTAGGCAACACGATTCATTGCATGGCCTTTAATCATTAGACGGGGCTGACGGCGAGTCCTTTAGTTCTCAGTCGTACCACGCAACTGCCATTTCCGCATTCGGTGCAAAGAATAGTGTCCCTTCTCACGTCCGAAGCCGTGCTGCACATAGTGCTGTAATTAATTAGCTATTTGGCTCTCGATGAACTGAGGCTTCATACACCATAATTATGGAGTGGGTAACTACCTGAAAACAAAACCGGGTACAAAATGTTTTTGTCAGTACTAATTTAGTGTTGTGTAAAGCGCGCGTGAGCCGAGAGATTGGCAGTTCTGCGTGAATGTCCCGGCTTCAATGCAATCGCACTGATGGTAATTTCATCGCAGTTTTCCCTATGGTGGTACAAAAGCACAATCCGCGTCCCAAGGGTTCCTCAAGGACTGCCGCCCAAAGCTTTAGCAGGTTGCGCCACAAATGCACTAGGCATGCATGTGCCGCTTCTCAGTGAACTTCTTACACGCTAACGCTTTAGCGAAAATGAATGCACTCGGTATGTGTCGCTCTTCAACGAACCTCTCGGCGTCTTTGGGTCACCGAGTGTGCGCCACTGAGTGTGCGGCAAGCGAGGGAACAATTGTTTAACTTTCGCATGCACCGGCGCGCCACGCTTCTCGTCGCGGCGGCCACGAACGGACGCTTCGGTAGTGACACCAGATGGCGCAACGTGCCCAGAAAGAAGAGAGAGAGAGGAGCGCGGTTGCCGCTCGACGCGTTACTCAGCGTGCGTACTATAGTGCACTAGAAATAACTAGTTACTTCTAGTTCACTGTAGTGCGTACGCACCGGCGCTTTGTGCAGCGGATGCCACGCGCCGGCTTCGTGGCGGCGGCGCTGCGTCGCATCGACTGTTCTTAACGAAGCGGGAAAGAAGGGTTCCGCTGCAGTGCACGCATAATAAGTTACTCGTTTCGACGGTGGAATTACGTTGTGTCGCTATATTAATTCAATGGTAAGGCATTATCATCGGCAGTCATCGTGAGATGGGTTATGCCGTAAGTTTTTTTTGTTTGTTTACGTTCATGAGCTCTTGTGGGTCTACGTATTTGACGTGACCTGCTGTGGTGGCTTAGTTGCTATGAGGCTGCGCCGATAAGCACGAGGTCGCGAGATTAAATCCCTGCCGCGGTGCGGCCGCAGTTCGTTGGGGCTGAAATGCAAAACGCCCCTCTATCGTGCACTGGGTGCCGGGTAAAGAACCCCGGGTAGTCGAAATCGATCCGGAGTCCTCCCACTACGGCGTGCCCTAATAATATCGTGGTTCTGGCACGTAAAACCCCCCAATTTTTCTTTTATGGGCGCACGTGGAAACTGTAGAGTAAATTGTATACCCTCTCACGCTTGTTCTTGCGAGCAAGTTCATAGTTTGTGTAGAAAAGAAATAAACAAAATAATGTTTTCCGAATACGGACCCTGACAGTTATATAGGTTAGGTTAACTCCGAGCCCGAAATTAGGAACAGCGTCCCGTTACCGCGAAACTGCAGCTGCTTCTACGAGACAGAACAAGTGCGCTTGATTGCGTCTTCGTTGCAATGGCCAGTTGGAAATAGCTCCATCGCCAGCCAACGTACACGGTACGAGAGCTTCCGTTAAAATCAAGCGCGTGAACTACGCGTAAAAAAAAGACACGCTTTAACTCTCCCAGCAGTTCTCGCGCGCCTAATTAACGCGCTTGGCACGTGCTCTGTTTTGTACACGCTCGCTCGCTGGGTCGTACACACGCACACATAAAAAAAAAACGAAAAAAAAAACAAACAAAGGAAACGCACGAGACTGTTAGCACCAGCCGCCCAGTTCCATCCTCTTTGCCAGCCACACTTTCCAATAGGCTGCTTCTGATTAAGTGCAGCTTCCCAAGGCGCACCCACCAAACCATCGGTGCATCTCATTGGCTGAGACATCTTTTTTTTCACCTTTACAATCACTTAACATCCTTGGAAAGGCAACGCGCTAGAACAGGTATCAAGACAGGTGCGAGAGACGCGAACATTGACTTGAACACGGCACACGTTTGGCTGACACTGCTGATGCGAAGGAAAAGAAAAAGAAGCTTAGTTTGCAGTTTCGCTTCTTATTCGGAACGGTGTTTAGGAAGTCTGAAACGTCAGGGGAGGAAAAGAACAGACGGTCAAAATAATCTACCGACAGCATCTGTTCGGAAAACTCTAACCCTGTCTGTATCGATTTCGGCAGTTCTGTTTCTGGAAGCGTGTAACTTCGGGAAGGAATCGCTTATTGTTGGTACAGTTTAAAAAAACATGAAGTGGAACAGCTCATTAAGAATAAGAGAAGTATAACGCGTCTTTCACGCCTATGTAGCACACCAATCGATTATTCGCCCAACCTGCAAAGCGGCTGTGTGTACGTTTGTGCTCACGAAAACAACTCACCAGTGCTTTTCAAGCTTAAATTTTCGGAGTAATAACGCGCGCGCTTATTTTGACAGCACGGCTGTGCTACATCCGACACGTAATATACTGTATGAGGTTCAGCATTTTCAGTTTAAACCAAAGAACACGAAAAATGTACGCCGGTTACCTTTTTCCAGGAATTTCATTTTTCGCCGAAGAGAGTCCGTGAAACCAAATTTAACAGGAAGTAATAATAATTATTGGGTTTTACGTGCCAAAACCACTCCCCGATTATGAGGCACGCCGTAGTGGAGGGCTCCGGAAATTTCGACCACCTGGGGTTCTTTAACATGCACCTAAATCTAAGTACACGGGTGTTTTCGCATTTCGCCCCCATCGAAATGCGGCCGCCGTGGCCTGGATTCGATCCCGCGACCTCTTGCTCAGCAGCCCAACATCATAGCCACTGAGCAACCACGGCGGGTATTTAACAGGAAGATGGCGATCGGAGTGTAGCTGCCAGCCAACAATCGTTCCGAATGAAAGGAGTCTGGCGAAGTTCAGGTCAGGTGCCGGCCTGCCACTCAAGCAGTCTAACGTTTTAACGCGATAGCTTTAACGGTCCCGTGCCACAGGAAATCCGACGCCGGTGACCAGCGTCGACCGTCGCCTCGGCAAAAATCATTTGGAACCACCCATACCCAACCATGCAGGCATTGCATGTAGCGCAAGGAAGACTGAACTAATTGAATTTCTCAAACTAAGAACACATCAGAAAAAACAGTCAAGTACGACTTACACACAACCTGCAGACATGATAGCGTCGGATTGTAATTTTAATATACGAGAAAATGTAATTCTGTTACGCGGAAACTGAAAACACAAACCCCTTTTCCAGCGTTTCTACCATTCATAGAGCGGCCACGGCCTCCGAGATTTGCGCGCGCCGGCGCGCACAAATTTCTAGGGCCATAAAGCGGCGCGCGCGGTTCCTTGCGACACTTTCAGATGGCGCTCGCCTCCGCCGTGTTGTGGCCCACGCAAGACACCACGTTTCTACCAGAAAGCTCACCATCGTGAACAGCGTTCGTTGCCAGCGTTTCCCGGTAAACATTGCTCGTTGCTCGTTGCTTTTTTGCGGGCTATGTGTTGACAGCGCTCAGTTTGCGTTGAAATGGTATAGACATCAGGAAGGCCCTTCGCTCATTGGTGCTTCCGTGCCTACCCATGCCAGCGTTTTGACAACGAGTGTTTGCGGTCATTGACTGCGATGTATTCACGTTTCCTGTGCGCCCTGACACCTTCGGGCGAAACTGCGACATTCTTTTTAAAACATCGAAAGTCAGCCTCTGAAGGAAGCGCGCTGTTTTCGTAAGATCACATACCGCAGTTCAAAGGAATGTTCATCTCTGATATCGAGAGAAGAAAGAAGAGATTCTTCGGCATGAAGCCCGTTGTTTTCGATGCACCACGAAGGGTATTCGTTCCAATGAATACCATTGACGCGTCACTTGTTACATTTGCAAAAAAAGGCATGCATATTCTCTTTGTACTCAGGCGGCTACCAAAGTTCCCTCAGCTCCTTCTCATGTTGAGAAAGCATATTATGCTGCTGCATCGGACTGTAAGAAGCACAAGATGGAAAAATCAGTCTTCCTCCAAACCTTTCGTGTCTGGGTCGCTTCAGACACTGTACAATTTTCATGGCTTCAAACGACGGGAAAGATGTGCCGATACGCATGCCTCTCGGACGCCATTGCATATGGACTCTTATTAGCTTAATTGGCGCAGCTCGTCGCACCAAAATTTATGTCGGAAAATCTTTGCAATGGTGGCCCAGCGCAACGTTACGCAACGTCAAGTTGACGTTTACAAAACGGCCCTTCTTGTGACGCTCCTCACGGAATATTCCTTCAGCCAATTAGGAAGCGGACATAGCGGATACATTGGACCGCAACCGCATATTCGCGAAATTACATATGTATTGCACGAGCTCCCGCACGCTACTTTTCGATTTCTTTTTTAAAGCGCTAACGTCGCAATATATCGGCCAAGGACCAGAAAAAAGCATTAGTCAATAAAATTTGCAGCTCCAACGTCACGTTTCGTCACGTTGATGAAAACGCAAAATTGCATTTTGGAGAACTTCCGCTTCCCGGCAGAAATCACGTGACCCGTGACATCTCGACAGCCAATGAGAGAGACAACAAGGCGGATAATGGCGGTCGTCCAACCGCCATGCGTGTCCAGAATAAAACCCCAGCCTCGCCGACGGTGCGCGGGAGCTCGTGCTTGCTATGACTTCCGGCAAGGTGACGCGTGTTGCACGTGCCGTTTATGGTTTTGCATTCGCAATCTTGTTTCGCGCGAAAAAGGAGATGTCTGCACGATTTCTGCTTGCTAGGCTTGCCCCATAATTCGTCCACCACTTAATTATTTCTGAATGCGCCAAATCATACAAAGCTCTCGGTCTTCCTGCAACCTGCAATGAATCACCACAGTCGGAATACCGGGGAGCAGAGACAATTCGTGGTGTGGTATATCTCTGATAGCAGCGCGAAACAGCTTGCATCGCAAACGTAAGCCGTTGTTGCCGCTTCGGTTATACAACGCGGCGAGTTCTTCGTGCTCGACATCATGGATCGAGAATTTCTGCAGCAGTTAATCAGCGGTGCCGCGTTCACAAAGCGCGCGAAATGCCATAGCGGATGAGGAAGCAACATGACACTCGTCATATGACGCGTTGGTGTTCCCGGGCGCGCTCGCCTAAAATCGCCGTTAATTTACATGCTCCGCAGCCGTCGCCCCCGAGCGCGCTCCAGCGCGTGGCTTTGGAGTTCGGAGCGCGGTAGCTTACGCACCCAAAGTATGTCCAGGGCAGGACAACACATTTCGTAGCGTGCCACGTTCTACTGTACCTGACAGAATGTTCTTGACATGTCCAGTGCAGAAAAGTTACCCACTAGAAGTTGTCAAGAGCCAAGGAGGGGATGCATCGTGGTAAAGAAAGAAGAACCAGTGAGCGTGCGCATGGAAAAACAATAAGAAGGAAGGAAAGTTACAGTTCAGTACCAGGTCCATCCTGGCTATGTTCTCCTTTCTTTAACAGGACGATCGTCTAGTCGCCGCAATGCATTGGACATTGATTGTCTTTGTATGTCATATCGAAGACGGTGTCACGATAGGTGGTCTATGTTCGCAGCCGCAGACATCACGCGTAGCAATGTCAGCCGTTTAAAATGATACTGATATAAGCGATCGCGATAAGGCAGGTCGATACCACTGCTGACACAGAAGAGATTACTCATGTCGTCGCGAGCCTCATGTCGAAGGAATCAATGCACACATATTAACCGACTATGAGTCGCAGAAGGCTGCGCATGTGAAGTGCAGAACCGCAAGTTGTGGAGCGGTTGTCACGTGCGAAGTCTTGAATCGTGTTGTTATTCCTTATGTCGGCATAACCGCCTGTACTGGTCGATGCAGGTGAGCCATCAGTATAGACGTATGCATGTAGAGGAGTCGAGTTAGCCCTGGCAAGAGATGTAAAATTTCATGAAATTTTAAGGTGCGTGAAGGAACTCTGGCTTCTGTCATTGTTATTTTTTGCGGAAAAATGCAAAAAATTGAAAAAAGAAGACGATTGCGCATGGAGTTACGGAAAACCCGACACAATTATTTCTCAAGCTGTGAAAAGAATATAATTGTTGCATTATTACATTACTAAAGTCCTAGCAGAGCTTCTGGGTTCAAAATCTAGGCACGATTTCCCGTCAAAGCATTGATTTCACATCAGAGCTTCAGGACCGACGTGTGCATCAATCAGTGTCCGATTCATTTCCGGTTGACAAGCCAACGCTTCGCTGTGCAGCGGACTAAGCCTTCCGGACATTGAAGTTCTAGTGCACGCACACAAGTTTTTGCACGCGATCTCTGCGAGCCTGTTGCGCAGCTTCGTGTGCACACTTCCAAACTCGGACCAGTTGCTTTCACGTGGCGCATAAGAAGCAGTACGCGACAGGCGAGACGGGCCGAAGGGTTGGTTGAAGCAGTCCTTGCCACCACGTGGATGGAACCAGGTGTTTCGCAGGCTCCCAAACTCGTTCTTTTGACCAAACCTTGAGATACGTTGAAACGAGTCGCATCGCAACAGAAAAATTCTGCGGGGAAGCTCTATGTATTTGTTCTTGTTTTTCAGTTTTATCCTGGCTGAAAAAAAAAAAAAAAACGAAAAAGACAACAGGTTTCTTTCCTGAATTTTTTAATGTGTTTTTTCAGTCACTGACATGGCCCCTGGCAAGGGCATTTGGGGTCTTCGCGCTGCGGCTACTGCACTGCCGCAGCGAACCATGGGTAGGTTCACTTATGCTAGCACCGGCCATATACCTAGCCGTGCTTTTCGGTACTTTTAGTTGGAGGTCTCTGATGTACGCAAACACACACACACACACACACACACACACACACACACACACACACACACACACACACACACACACACACACACACACACACACACACACACACACACACACACACACACACACACACGCACACGCACACGCACACACACATACACACACACACACACACACACTTACACACAGACACGCGTACACATATACACAAACATGCATACACGCACGTACATACACGCACACACACAAGCACGCACACAAACACAGATACAAACACGCACGCACATACATACAAACATGCACACACACATACAAACACGCACACAAACACGCGCGCACGCATACGCACGCACGCAAGCAAAGAACGACCCGGTAAGCTCAACGCGGAACTGTACTCTCCGAAAAGGAACGAATTTTCTTGCGGAAATAAAAAAATACACAAGAAAAGCAGTACGTCGCATGTTGGGACGTTATAAAATCTAAATGGCGAACCCTAAATATACAGTCTGCCGTACAGCATCAGTGCTGCATGCAGCGAAATATTCAGTTACCCGTGATCAGCGGTTTAGAAACATTGAATCGAAGGCGGCAATACAACCAGAAAGATCACGCTTGCTTCGTTTCCCGCGATTTAGAGAGCGCAGAAAAGGGGTAGTGCTAGGGCTCCTTCGGCATAATGATAACTCAAAGCTCTACAGTTTTGAGTTACCACTCTACACTGTCAAGAAAGCATCCGCTTGATCTGCAAGTTCCTGCAAATACGGGAACGCTTATCCCTTACTCTATGGGAATATTCCCTCTTCTTTCCTAAGGAAAGGCAGTTTGCATGACGCATACAGCAGTAACTAAGACAAGAAAGAAAAGATGCTTCAAGTTGAACTGGAACTTCCTGCAATTTCGCGATCCCTTAATGTACGGGAAATATTCTTACTTACCAAAAAAAGAACACTTTCAATGACGCACGTAGAAGTAACTAAAACACGGTAGAAAAAAAAAAATGCTTACTTGGCATGGGATGGTAACTCAATATTCGTACGGATTTGAGATTTTTTTCGATACAGCGTTATGGAGCCATCCGTTTGAACTACGTGAATTTGTATATTGCCGTTTCCACGTTTGGCTAAAACGCAGTTTCGAAGACTGCTGCTAGCAACAGTATTAAAATAAGTAAAATAAAGCACGCTTATTTGCGTTCTTTCATATCTTGGAAGTTTACTTGAATGAAATGATTACTTGCGGGCTATACTCGATCTCGCTACGGAGTATCCGTGGCATGCCCTCTTAGGATGTAAACAAGCAAACAAAATCAGAATATCGCACAGCGCTGTCAGTAACAGGTGGCTTCCACATACAGCGTCGTGTTATTCCGTCTCGAAAGAAATTCTGCAGTGGAGTAAACATTCGGTGCGTATCGGACAGGTGCTTTAAATATCCTTCAAAGAAAGGGGAAAACGAATTTCGACGTCGCCGCGAATGCAAGCGTTGCAAATGAACACGAGGGACTTGAAGTCTTCGCATACGGGCATCCAGTTCGTTCTGCGGCAAGCTCCAGAACGGGTGTTTGTTTTCATAGCCACGTGCTTTGGTTCCATTCAACTGAGGGTAGTTTTTTTTCACCCTATATATCTCGATTCATGCTCTGAGCGGTTGTCTGTCCCTGTTAGGATAAACCTGTTACAGCCATGAGAAAAACCGAGCACCTTTTAGGGTGCGGAACGTTTTTTTTTTTTTTTTTTTACTGCTTTCTTTTTGCCATTCCGCCGCGTCTATTCTAGGCGCTCGGTATCAGTACGAACCATGGAAGCTTTAAGTATCGTGATAGCCTCGAAATGCGCGCGCGCGCTCGTGTGTGTATAAAGTTGATTACGGCAAGACTAGAAAAATGTGTCGAAACAATGTACCCACGATATACACGACGGGGACAGGAAAAAAAAAAAAATCGGTCGCCTGAATCCTATTTGTCCGCATTGCCCGCGTCGCATTTTCCCTGTCAAAACACGCCCCAAAGCAGCCCCAACAAAGTGTTTCATACAGTTACACCATCCATCTTCTAGCCGTCTCTACAGGGTCAAAGAACTAAAGTGCCATCCGTCATATTACCATGCGGTGCGGAAAACAGATCGAACGTGCACGCTGGAGTGTGGGTTATTTCACTTTTGCTGAGCGAAAGCGCTAGGGAAGTTTTCGCCTTCGAGGGTCCTATGTTGAGCGACTGTGACACTACCGCGTTATATCGTTTCATGTGTGGGCGTGTGTATATGTATTTATCTCTTTTTCTCAGCTTGCGCATTTCTTTTTAACACCTTTCTGTATCCCCTTCCCCAGTGCAAGGTAGCAAACTTCATGTTTATGTTCCGCTTAACCTCCTCGCCTTTCGCGTCTCACTTATCGCTCGTCCCCTCTCTCTGCCCGAGCGATGCCCTTCCACTGTTGCGCGCCGCTGCGCGCGAAACAGAGGAGCTGCTACAACGCCGACAGCTCCGCGAACGAGTTAGTTAGGCACAGCTTTCCACCGACGGGCACGACGGGATATCACGCCCGTCGATGAAAAAACAAAATCGGGACGCGAAGCAGCTGTCGGCGAAGTCGATGCTGGGGGGCTGAACTTTGTGCTCCAGATGTTGCCAGTGACGGCGTGCTGGACCGTAAAACAAGCACGTCGCGATGTGAAAAAGAAAACAAAAACAAAAAGAACACGCCAACTAAGATGAACGCTTCATTTAGTCGCGAACTATGCATGCCCGCATTTCGTACGTAGCTTTTTTTAATTTGTGACATTCGTTTCTCAGCAATGCGTGCCGCGGTGACCATCGGTTAACTCGGGGGCTGCGACGTTGCGCTGCTGAGTACGACGTGAGCGCGGCTCCGATCCCAACTGCGGCGCGGCCGAATTCCGACGGGATGCCGAGGCATTCGAGTACCACGCATTCCGTACACCCAGGCGGTCAACACCAATCTCGTGTTCTCCACTACGGCGTGTCTCGTAATGAGACCGCAGTTTTTTTTTCTTTTGGAACGTATGGTGTGGTATGATGAACTTTATTCAGGTCCTGAAGATCAACCCTTAGGTTGACGCAGGCGGCTCGTGCGTCGGGACAGGAAGGTTTAACCTTACCGCCGTATCGTGGGCCTTCTGGACGGCCTGTAGTTGATCGAAAAGAACTGCACTGTAAAGGACTCACCGCCACAAGTCTCTATCCTTGTCACAGTGTGTGAAAGACACAGCCCACTGCCCAAGCATATGATCCAGAGTAATGATGCGATTACACGTCTCGCAATTGATTGGTACCTCTCTTTCTGGATATAGCTTCTTTAATAAAGTTTGGACTCGGATAAGTTCTTGTCGGTAGGAATTTCAGAGTCACCGCTTGTAAAAGCCCAGAATTTCATTTTTCGATCCGTTTGTAACGTTTCTTCTCTATATTTGAATTAGGAAGGAACAGTGCCAACTGAGACGATCACGAGAGGGAGAACGACAAAGGACAAGCGCATAGTTCATCTATCTGTTATTCACCGAAAAATCAGCAAATATAAGGAAAATCACAGACATGCGCGCAATAACCATACTGCATCATCTGCCAAACCGTTCTAGATAGGACATTTCGCTTTTGAAGAGGGCACGGAGGAAGGAAACTCAGGAGAGGCCCTGACGTCACTCTTTGTGAAGCTAAAGTGAAGCCGGAAGTTGGCGTTGCTCATGGCGTTGCTCCGCCTATCGGGCCAGCTCTCCTCTCTTGTTTACATTTCTCGCGAAACCACGCCGCGCTGCGCGCAACCGCGCTGCTCGGACCCGCGCGCTCCGCAGCAATACTAAACAATCGTTAGCACGTCAGCATGATTCCGCGAAAGAGGGCAAAATTTCCCGCGAATATTCCTTCGTCCGTTGCCATTGCCGTGGTGCGGTACATTGCGTACAGCGTTGCATGCGCGTTCATTTCACGAACTTAAGTTCCTCGTGTCCCACCTGGCCACAGCAACATCCGGGAGAGCACGGTCCAGCTAACGCAGCGCAACAAAACACGGAGACCAACGCGAACCTGGCCTGCACAGCGCCTTTGCCACGGTACGAAGCCTACGGAGCAACAAGTGTGAGCGCACAGAACCAAAACAAAGCCGCCATTGTGGCTCGAAAGCCGTGGCCGCCACGGCAAAGATTAAAATAATCAGCAAAAAAGAGGAGAACCTACTACGTCATTTCCTGCACACTTTTCTCCTAGCGCGCGGAGGGGGTAGGGCCTCTCCTCAGTTTCCTTCCTCCATGGAAGAGGGTAACGGAAGTATCACTAACACAGTTTTTTCCTCTTTTCTCTATATGGAATGCTTTCAAAACCTCACGTGCCTTTGTTTCCCTGCTTCTGCCAAGAATCTCTCTATATACCCTTCCTTTCATAGCTCTTCACTGCCGCCCATCGTTCGGGTGCCAGTAGAAACGATAATTTACCGTGTGGTCAGAAGGCTTTTCTGTCCCTTCTTCTCTGCAACAAATATTAAGCAATGACTCTATTGGAACTGCTAACAACTTAAACGACAATGTAAAACATTGCCAGCAAAAGTGAAGTGCCAGCCATCGCAGCGAATTACTTTCGCCTCACGCCAAGTACTTGAACGGTACTAATTAGGACTTCATTATCGTATACAATGATGCCGCTGTTAACGCTGGAATCCCAACATTAGCATTTGTCATGCTAAAGGGGCCCTGAACCACATTTTATCGAAGTGCAGAAAAGCATTTGGAGTGAAAGTAGGCTCTTTCAGAAATACCTTGCCGCAATAAGTACTTCAATGCACTCAGCAGAAGCGGAGTTATTAGCAATCAAACACGGCCTCCCCTGCGCTCTGCTTTCTTCTTCAGTGCCTTGCACTGCGATGGCTACGGCGCAGTGGGGCGTGCCCACAACAGTCCACCTTCTACATGTCACAGTGGCGCGCAGTTGAACTTTCATTTTAGATGCTAACGTTGACGCCACGACGTTCGCCTTTGGTGCCTATGTTGCACTAAACATAAGCCACACGCGGCTGTCCTCAGCGAGCCGCAGTTCGCTTATCCAGTGGACTCGTGGCGGCACCCCGCGGCGGCCGCGGTGTCTACGCCGTGTAGACGACCGCAGCGTGATGTCAGCTATCGGCCAATAGCAGCCGTCTAAGGGAATGACGAAATAGTGCGTCTAGAAGAGAGAGAGAGGACAGGGATTTCTGTTGAAAAGAGGGCGTTTGAGAGAAAGGTGACTTCGCGATTCGCTTGCAAGCTCCGCGCAGCGCCTACGACAGCAAATCTTGGCTGAGATGTTCACAGCAGCGTATGCTACCCGCGGACTACGTCATATAGGTGAGCAGAATCTTCTGAGAAGAAGGTGTGAGGCGAAAAACAAAACAGTCGTGAAGGTATTCGCCGAAACAGAAAAAAAAAAACAAGTGCCAGAAGACTCCACGATTCCTTCGGCTTTCAACTCGTTTACTGCTACAGCAGCAAGCAACCGCACTGCAAATCACCATGTTACTTTTGCTTGCGTGCTTTTTCATCAAATTGTTGCGCTTACCCGCTACGTAGGAAAGGGGAGGAAGCCAGCGGTCACAGGGTTCTTGGATAGCGTGTGCAGAAACGGGGTCTTGGAATTACGCATTACTTTAAACTATAACTTGAAATAAAGAAAAATAGCTTATATATAATTGCCAATTAAGACACAGTGATATAAGACAAAGAAAAGTGTTGTTTAGATAGATAAGCTGTTATAATATTTTTTTTTTTTGTGTGTGGCGGACTCAACTTCCTTTCGTACACATGCTATCTATAAAACAGCGATTTATTGTTTGGTCACGTGGACATAGTCGACACCTCGGCGACCATGGCACAAAGCAGCCCATAAGCAGATTTTAGCAGGAAGTGTTTTCGAGTGCAATCAAAAGAAACAAAAGTTATAACTCCCGGATGTAGAGACATTCGGCTGACCCGTCTAAGTACATCCTGATATGGTTTATCGTAATAAGGCTCACGATACAGTTGATGGCCTTTTCAGACTGTAGAGACGGGATATTTTTTGGGCACTCTGCAGCGGACCTTTACAAGTGATGTACGAATCTTAATTAGGTTTCTGCCATTTAGGAAGGTTCGCGGTCCACGCCGTGACATGTTCCTGCTGCTGGGTCTACAGAGTCTCTGGAATTCCAGACTGTGTGATCGCCATGCTAAAAGCTCGTAATCTACCAGATTTATCGTCCAAGTGCACCTCATGTAAAAAACGCCACACAGGAAATTCCACCAGAATAAATGTACTTGTTGGACGCATGTGTGTGTTTACCTGAATTTTTGAGTGAGGGTAGCGAAGTTCTTAATTCTCCCTGTCTATAGTATATTCTCAGTTTTGTTTTCCGCGGGTTAAAAAGAAAAGGTGTGTTGGGCGATCACGCGAATGTTAGCTCCTAAATGCACGATGCTGTAATGACATGAGTTCGGACATCAGAGGTGGCTGTTTTGGAGAAAGCTTTGTTTTTATTCGCCATAAGTCCATGGTGAAGCTGGAGTCACCGTGGTTGCTTAATGACTGTGGGGGTTGGGCTGCTAAGCACGAGGTCGAGAGATCGAATCCCGACCACGGCGGCCGCATTTCGATGGGGGCGAAATGCGGGAACACCCGCGTACTTAGATTTAGGTGCACGTTAAAGAATCCCAGGTGGTGCAAATTTCCGGAGTCTTCCACTACGGCATGCCTAATAATCAGATTGTGGTTTGGGCGCGTAAAACCCCATTTTAATATAATATTTAACTTAATAAGGAAGCTGGGGATAGCGAGGGAGCCTGGTAACGACATAAACACTCCGATTTCAACAGCGGCCGTCGTCGGCGTACCGGGATGGAGGGATGGGCGCACGGACTAGGCAAACCTAGTGTGGAGCACACAAGTGCCGTTGCTGTTGAAAAAAAAAATAGGAAAATTTGTGCAGAGGTATCCAGGTAAGAAAAAAAGAAAAGCAAAGAGTTACGAATACATGCCTTGTCGACAGTTGGAAAAAAGGAAAAGATTTGCCAAAAATAAAATGGTTATTGGATGAAGAGGAAGACCAAAATTTTTTTATGCCGGTAGAATATTAGGTTAAACAACAGAATAATTACAAGGTCAAACTTCTGAATACAGCCAGTATGTCGCTAAGTCTCGTGGAAGTGCAATGTTGCCGCCCCCCGCCCCTCAAGTTGTACCTAAGGGGGATGGAAGCAAGGAGGCGGAGGAACCCTTGCCCCATAACAAGTTCTTGGCAAAAACAAAAAAGAAAAAGAAAGAGGCGAGACACTAAGCGAGACATTTGTAGATGGATCATGGATAGCAATGGCTTCTGCGATCACGAAGAAAGTGTCAGGGCATATAGGCCGCGATATTCTAGGGCTGCCTTTTTGGGTATGTCATCCGTTTTCCGCTTCCTCAGCGGCTAGAGCAACGTTCCGTCCACGTAATCCATGGGATGAGGCGGCCTTGAATGGTGGATGATAAAAGTGGCACAGAATCGGGCGGAATGCATTGTTAAAAATTGGCGCCTCTGTTCTCAAAACCAGCACAGCGTACAGACATCTTCCATGCTTTAAGATGACGAGTGAAACAGGGAGCGAAATATTTTCGATTAGCTAATCTGACTGTAGTATTGTTGGCACGCCGGCTGACACACGGCCGTTGACACGTGATTGACAGAAGGCCGTGTTACTCGCCTTGTGCACAGCTCTCCTTTATTCTCAATTTGCCACCCTCGCTGCGAACACATCTTCGCTTGTTCCCGCAGCTACCCGCCTTACGCCCTCTCTCCTTTAGAAGAACCCCACCGTGGCCAGGAAAACAGATGTCGCATTGAAGAAGACAAGTCCACTCATCGAAACGGTGGCTCCTGCTTTCACCTTCTTCTCGTTTTGCTCATGATGGTATGTTATTGTTGTTATCTTTAAATTGATGACACACTTTTATAAGAACTTAAGTAATATAAAGAAAGACATTACATTTTAAACAGTTCCATGCCGTGCAAACTGTTCACTGCAACGAGCTAGACAAGTACCGAGTTCGAAATTGGGACACTAAAGAAACATACTGAATCATGTTAGGCTGATAGAGCATTCTTTTTAAAACTCTACTTTCGGTAATTTCGCAGTAATACGTCGTTTGCGTAGTAAAGAAAACGAAGGCCAAACTCCATTTTTGAATTTCGCGCAGGTACGTCATGTGATGTCAGGAATTTGAAAGCGTTATTTCGTACTTGGGCCGTTGGGCCACAGTAAGTGCTCTCGAAACCTGCTCAGTATATGTCTACTTCCGAATGCAACACTGTCGCTCTTTACCGATAAAGAAAAAAAAAAGCCAACTAGGTCAGAGCAGACATCGTCAAAATCAAAGATGTCACGGTGAGATAGTGCGCGAACCTAAACGCGCCGCCGCCACTGGTTATTGGTTCTTGTGTCTTTTCTGACTTCAGTCACGGTATAAGAGCGGCTTTTCTTTTTCTTTTTTTGAGGCGTGTAAGGAGAATTAGGTTAGTAATACAGCTGAAGTGCAATTTTCTGCTTCGTGTTCCTTTAAATGAGTAATTCTTAAGACGCTGCCGTATATACGCATGTCTTCAACCACAGTTTCACTACTTAGCCAACACTTCAAAGCTGGAGGTAACCAAAAATAAAGTCGAAGTTCTTCTTTTACCTCATGCCTACGCGTGCATCGCTCCATTGGCTCACCGGGAAAGGCTACGTAACGGCTTACAGTTTGCGGACCTCTGAATTTGAAAAAGAATCCCTGAGGTGGTCCCTGGTTGCTCTCCCGATTCGCGGTCCGCTGGGGAGCCTTCCCCCTTTCCCCAGCGGGCTACGAATCGAAAGAGCAGCCAGGGAGCGTCGCAGGGATTCCTTTTCAAATTCAGAGGTCCGCAAAGTGTAAGCCGTTACATTGTTGTTATATCTTTTTTTTCCTTCTTCATACAAGCTGCTGAGAAACCGCTGTGAGCCACCTGGTCTTGCGAAAAGTGATATCGGAGCCTGTCACTAGCAAGCCGCCCCTCAGTTTCTTCGTATATTTTTTTTAATTGATCACGTGGCGAGTTTTACTGCATCGCCACACGGATTTAGTGCACGGTTCATCGTGCTGAGAACTTATGTTCGATGTCATGCGTTTAACTGAAGGAAACGCCAGGACAAGTCGCTAATAAGGGTTCTTACTAAATCTGAATGAAATAATTACCCTTGGCAATGTCGAGATATGGTTTAACTACATTCTTAGATTAGCCTTAAGCAGCCGTGATGATTGAAAGAATCATACCTCTAGACAGCGGAATTTCATGGCAAGAAACAGAATCTCTGCAGCGACTACATTATGTTTTTCTTCATTAACTACTCACTGCCCTCCACGTTACACAACCAAATGCGTTTTCTCGACAACCAAGGCGACATATTCTACCGTCAGCAGAACACATATGCTAGTATTAACGCTTACTGTTTAGAAAATTGCGAGAGATTGTTTTGCTGCTGAGGGATTATAGGCCGATGTCTATTTCCGATATCTAGCTATTTCCGATAAATAGCTATAGGCTGATATCTAGGCCGATATAGCTATTTCAGTAAGAATTTATTTCATTACTTTAACCCTAAGGTTACGGTGCCAGAGTAAACATTAGGTACTGTAATTTACTGCTCCGTGATAGTACGGCTATTATAATTCTACTATAATGCGAAATAATACTGCGGTAAGCAAAAGAGCATACTAACCGTAAGTCGCAGTATCTTTTGCCACATGGATTTTCCAGAACCGAGTAAGAGGAAACAAGAAGATGGATCTTATCTCAAAGTGTACTAGCAGGTAGTATTTGATAGCATGAAAAGGGAAATGGGCCTTGCTGATGTAGCAGCCAGCGTGTCAGTGAAAAAAATAAATAATAAAAAGCAATACAATACTAAGCGGAACGCAGTGACACTTGTTCGACAACCTTAGCACCTTCATGGACGTCGCTTAGACAAAGAAATGATCTTAACATTCAGAACTGCGATATCGCAAAAAAAAAAAAAAACACTACTTGTGTTGGGTCAAGAATCGGACGTAGCTAGAAAAACAAATGTTCAGACGTGAAAGAAAAACCCTAGTTAAAAATGTTGCTAAAATAAGGCGGAAAAGTAAAATAATGTTTTGAGCTGAGAATTATGATCTAAGAAGGGATAGTCTTGAATCAAAAAGAAATGTCTCAACGCATGTGCAGAGAACTGAATCCAATGCCTGCTGCCAGATACAAAATATAAGGCATAGCAAGATTCAATCCAATACGCCAAAATGGCACTTTTAAAGTAATTTTCTTTAATGATGAGAAACGATGACACAACGAGAAGTGATACACGGTCTGATCATCACCATATGATGGACGCAAAGGGGAGGGCGTCAGGGGGCCCTGTGAAGCTTACTGAAAAGGAGTTCAATTCTCAGAGTGCAGCAGAAATCTTATTTCCTCCTCCCCCCCTCCCCTTCTGGAGTTGTGTGGGTGGTAGTATGGCTCAACACCGACCGCTTCTTAATCTTAACCGCGCACAGCATCACCCGGCTGCGACGCGGTGTCTAATTCGCCGGCTTATAATCGAGGGTTGCGCGCTAAGCGAAACCCACAGGTCCGCGAAGCACGTCTCGCCGCGTCGCGGGGCAGAATGAAGGACAGGAGAGAAACCTGCCGCGGGAAGGAGGCCGTGGGTATACCGGTTCCGAGCGAGCCGAAACGTCGTCGGCCGGGTTGCGTTCTCTCTGCCCTTCTCTCTGCGCACGTCCCTCTCCCCTCGCGAAGGCTTGCCCGAGCAGTGGAACAAACCGGGTGGAATGTAGGCCAGCGACGTTGCCCGCGTCTGCTAGACTGTGCACCCGCCCTGCCCTGCCCGTCGTGCCCGGCTCGCTCGCTCGCGAGCAGTGAAAGCGCGGATAGCCGAATATTTGCGCCCCGAGGTGGGTGTTCTGCCGCGCGCCTAATCGTCGCTTTCGTCCGTGGATAAGAAGAGCCAGCGGTGTGTTGTGTTCCGGTGAGTGATGCGAGCCGACAACGTGCGCGCTAGTGGCGACGTCGCGCGAAAAGATGGAGTGTGAGCGTGTCAGTGCGGGAAGCAACGAAGCTAGCTGCGGCGGCGCCATACTCTCTTCGAGGTCTCCGCTTGTGCAGTGCGCGCGCCAGTGCCAACGATGACGGCGGTCGGCGGATTGAGCGTGACGGCCGTCCTCGCGACGGCGGCGAGCCTACTGCTGAGCAGGGTGACATGCGAAGACACTCACGAGGGCCTCTACATCGGCAAGATCAACACGTACGCGCATCAGGTGTCCGGTCACGTGTACGCCATCGACGAGTACACGATCCTCATCAAGAACTTCTTCTACGACGGCCTGGGTCAGGACGCGTTCTTCTGGGCCGGATCCAGCGTGCGTCCCAGCAACGTCGGTTTCATCGTTCCAGATGAAGAAGGCAAGACAAACAAGCTGCAGCCGTACACCGACAAGGACATATATCTGCAGCTTCCCAACCGGCGTAAGATTACCAGCATCCGCTGGTTCGCCGTCTGGAACCTGCGGGAGCACGCGAACTACGGCGACATCTTCTTTCCCGAGGGCTTCGAGCCGCCCTCCCCGAGGCGGATATCGGAGTTCTCCCGGCGCGGCGCCGGCGTGCGTTCCGGCACCGTCGTGATAGTGGATTCGAAGACCATCCAAATCCCGGACTTTTACTTCAGCGGAAACGTCTCCGACACCTACTTCTGGGTCGGCCTCGGACCGCAACCGAACAGCGCTGGCCAGAAGGTCCCGGACGAGAAAGGGTACCTGGAACCGCTCGGCCGCTACGAGGACAAGACCATCGAGCTGACGCTGCCCGGAAAGATGACCGTCTTTGACATCGATTGGCTGAGCGTGTGGAACACGGAACTGAACGACAACTACGGATCGGTGATTGTGCCGCACGGCCAGGACATCCCGCCTTCGCAGCTGGGATCGATGGAGCACGAGTCTCGCCTGCCCAACTGCGAGCAGCTACACGCGATCCTGCAGGTCCGCTGGGAGATCCAGGGCCGCAGCATCACGCTCCAGCTCACGGGGCAGATCGAGGAGGACGAGTACATCGCCTTCGGCATCAGCGGCGCTGCCAACTCTTCGAAGATGGTGGGCGCGGATGTAGCGGTCTGCTACATCGACGGTCACTACGCCAACGCCGTCGACTACAACATATCGGACAGGTTCCCGTGTTCTAACGTGCTGGGCCGCTACCGGGGCGTCTGCCCCGACTTGAAGGTCGAAGGCAAGGAGAGCTACCAGATCCTGACTTTTACGCGCAAGGACGGGCTCACGAGCTTCGTCTATCGGCGGACGCTTCTCAACCCGGACGATGACGGAGACCAGATTTTCAACGCCGACGGCGACACCTACCTTGTCTGGGCCATCGGCAAGTACAACGAGTACAAGGAACCTTCGTTCCACCACATGTTCCCGAGGGGCAACCTGAAGATCAACTTCGGCAGGAAGGAGGCCACCGACAACTGCTTCGAGTTCATCACGGGTCAGAAACGCAAGAAGCCCGATCCCTGGCCCACGTTCCGCATCCGGGACAAAGCGGTGGACACGTTCGTCGCCAGGATCGGGCCGGCCGGTTTGTGGAAGGGCTACATGGGCATCACGGGCCGCAGCAGTCCCGGCGAGAGCTGGTACATGAACGGCGTGCTCGTGCCCGAGATTCACGTGCAGCGGGGCCACGCGTACACGTTCCGCGTGGAAGGGGGCAACAACCCGCACAACGCGCGGTACTACCACCCGCTGTACATCACCGACAGCCCCGCCGGCGGCTACGCGAGGCTCACCGAGCAGGAGCGGCAGGGGGTCAAGATCTACGCCGGCGTCCAGTTCGACCGCCGGGGCCGGCCGCAGCCGAGCGCGGCGGGCCGGCTCTGCGCCTGGCTCTACAACACGTCGGAGCCCCGGCAGGCGGACGAGTTCGCCAGCTTCCCCAAGTTCCGGAACACGATGCGCCTGCAGTGCGACGACGGCCAACCGGCGGTGCTGTCGTGGATGCCCAACGACAGCACGCCGGACGTGGTCTACTACCAGAGCTACACGACGCCCAACGTGGGCTGGAAGATCGTCGTCGTGGACGAGATAGTCTCGGGCAGTGGGGCCGTCTCGTGGCAACGGGTGTCGCCGAGTGCCGCCGCCGTGCTGGCCACGCTGCTGACAGCGTTGAGCGTGATAGTGTGCGCTTATTAATTTACAGACGCCGCCGTCTCGTCGGCCGATCGAAGTGGTGGTGATAATATTTAAGAAATCGTCCAAAGTACTTAAACGCTTTCCCCGCAAGGGACTCGAGTTTCAGTTTCGAGATTTAATCGTTCCGTTAAAAAAGGATTTAGTGCCGGTTGCCGTTTATTCGCGGCGGCGACGCGCCAGATTCGCCAAGAGCGCCTCGAACGCTCGGTAGAACGGTATACGCTCGGTAGAACGTATAGCTGCTATGAAGAGGAGCGCACTTTGACATGCATGCTCAGGCAAGTACAGACGCTCGTCCCGTCTGTACTTCCTGTAGATGGGTTAATTTGTGACCGTATTCCAATAGTAGATGTGCTAAGCAATCGAAAAGGATCACTTGAAAGCTCATGGACACGGTGGGGAACGGGAAGAGTGCTGTATTAAAATGGCGCCTTCGTCGAGTCTGCCAAGCTCTAATATCGGGTCTAGTCTCGTGAGATAGGTGTGGCGAGCGCGCCTTTGCCAAAGTATCACCCGCGCACGTGAGTTCACGAAAAAGCCCAATGATGATGTTGGTGATGATGCATGGTGACGTCCCTCAGGTGCTAATACTTTTTCTTTTTTTTTCTGTAGTCGTGAGTGGCATACCCTTCTGCGAACATAATGCCATCCACTCATCTAAGGGAGAGAATGTTGTTCCCATAATAAGCGAGAGGAGAATCTTGTTTCAATACTCATTGTCATGAATTCTCGCAAACGCCGACGAAGCACGCTCCCTTTGTGCCCAGCTGTTGGCGCAAAGTTAGGTGCAAGCGAAGCTATGAAAAGCACTAGTTCTAGGAAAAGGCATTCTTCTTATTTTTAGTCTATGATGGTAGGTCATCAACGTAAGCATGTGATTGGTACTTTCCGCTACGTTCTATACATGTGTCACCTTTGTTCATGTGTGTGCAACATGGTCGCAATTATAACATGACCGGAATATTGAAAAATTGACCCTTTAGGGGTAGGCACTGACGTCATCGAGTTAGTCATATTATGGTACAGCCAGCACGGTGAAAATCTGCGCGTTATCTCGATCCACTTGTCTTGAGCAGCTAAGTGGAAGCTGTGAATAGGACTAGAAGATGGCGTACATTACGTCATGCGAATATTCCCCATATTAAGGAAACATATCTACCTGGCATAGTCCCGGGACCGGTCAGCACTTATGTGATAACGAAAGAGAGATATAGAGAGAGGCATAAGGGGACATTCCTTAGCAATGATCACACACTGCAATGGCTAAGCCATGAGAAAAGCACAAGTTCTGCTAGAGCACATAAAATACGTAAATGGACTACAGTAACAAAATTAAATTAATAAATATCGCACTACAGCATGATACTAAGGTTATATTTGCGTACCTAATAGCTATTACATTTTCATAACTTCTTTAAACACTTCGCCTCTTGGGCCAGGTTCAGAATAAACGGTAACATAATCAGAAACACTACGGTGAAACTGTGTCAGAACCGCATTGCGTTTTAATGCAAAGAGAGACAAAATGTACAGCTCTAAATAAAATTAACTTTGCGAACGTGCGTTCTACAAACCAGTATTTAAAAGCCGCCATTTTGGAGCGGATTTGTTTACGAATAAAGCAAGTTAAGGTCGTATCAAATGGGCAAAGTGAAGTATTTTACTCCCCATGAAATAATCCAAACAGCGATCCTCTAGTTGCTGCCCAAAAAATACTTCTAAATTCCATGTTCCTTCGGCTAGAATACACGCAGCGAAGTAAAGCGCCACACAAAAGTAAAGGCAGTGCTGTTAACGGAGCTGAAGTGAATCACAGTCACCGAACAATTATGAAGAACTTGAACGGGGCTGTGTAATACAGCGATATGTTAGGCCACCGGACGAGAAAATGTTTATATTTATATCGCAGACCTAAAGATTTTGAGAGGAACGGACGGTAAGGCCACCGCATGTGCATTACCATTGAGATTTTCATCAACAACAAAGTGCAAGGAACTTCTGTAACGAGGCGTACTCACTGAGTTGTCTCAGTATCGCAGGTTCGAGCTCGTATAATTGTTTTGCTCTTTTCTAGGTACACAATATACACCGTTTTTTCATTAATACACGCAGATAGCTGCGTGAGCCAGGCCTTACGTTCTGTTCCCAAACCGACTTTTGTTTTTATGCCGCGAAGCATGTTTGTGCAATATCTATGTTAAATGGCTTTCTGTGTAAACTAAATGCTAAAGGACTGTTAAAAAAGGCGTTTTCGCTTGTCATAGCAATTCAATAGTACTGTGCGCCTGCTTTGAGAGTGTGAATTTTAGAGGGCGAGAAAAAAAAGAAAAGACTGGCCGATAGCCGAGAAAGCGATGCCAGCGTGTGTGGGCAACATTGTGCTACCGACTCGGCTTCGAGGGAGAAATTACCAGACGTCCTTAGAGAGGAACTGTTGAAGTGACGAATGCTGGTATTGTTGTTAATTTTACAGGCGAAACAAATGCTTTTATTGACTTGGCGACTCCAACGCAGCTTCAAGGCTGTATTGTTATTTAAGAACACAACTTCTAATAAACATTCATGTTTTTTCTCACGAGAAGTGGTTGCCAAATTCTTTGCACTTCCGTGCATCTATATAATCCCTAATATAGCCGTTCATGCTGCCTTTTTAATTTTTTTTTCTATACAGATATTCTGGTACACGAGCCAGTTAAGGCGGCACGCAACACTGTTTTTTTCTTTCTTGTTTTTGACTGTTAAACGTACATGGATTTTAAAGTGTCTATAGTGTTTGAGCATCTACGGCGCATTAAAGGTTCTCAAAACTTGCTAAGTTCGGTTATGGGTAATTAGAACGCAATTTGTACATCTTAACCGAGAAAAAAAAATTAACTAGACCCAAGCAGACGCCATCGAAATCTGTGACATCACCGGTGGACTCGTGCTAGCACTTCAAAGAGGAGTGGCCACCCGTCTTTCCTTGTTGCGTGTTTTCTGCCTGATATAGCAAGCCTTGTCTCGGGAAAAAGAGTGTGTCTCTAAATTTTTTAAATAGAAACTTTGCAAGGCTGTTTACTAATACCGCCTAAAGTATTTTCTGTCTCTCCTTAGAGTCGCTTTAAGGCCTAAGATCGAATCGTTGGTGCGGCAAACTAAGTTTTCTTTTTTCTCCGGTGACTTTCTGTGGCACGTAGACACATTATGAGAGCTGTTACAGACGACAGGAAAACTACCTTAACTAAACTTTATTACCTACTTATGAACTAATACAGTGCCAAAAAATTGACAAGAAAGAGATACAAACATTGTGCTGATTGTCTATCTCTGTTTCTTGTTCCATATCTTGTGCTGTTTTAGTTATTGTTTTGTTTTTGCGCTGTTTTAGTTTATGTAGCCCCGCACGAAGTCCTCCTTAAGAGCTACCGCTGTGCAACTCTCGTGCGATAAATTTGCTGCGCCCCAAGCGGTGAGAATGATTAGGCAGTTTCAGCTATGCGGCCTCTCGCATCGCAGGTGCATATGTATACCTCGAGCTCGCTGTCCTGCATAATATTAATTTTACTGGTTTAGGGGTAACGGGGTTAGCCATGCGACAAACCAGCATGCTTAAAGGGCCTCTGGCCAGGTCTGGCCATTTTGAACTGACAAGCGCAGAGCATACTATGCGTGATAACGATCGTGTCGCAAAAAATTACATCGCTACGCGTCGCGGAAATATCTGCAATTTCAAACCGAATGGCGTTTTCCCTTCTGCTCGCGGCCGCCGCGCTCCAAGCCGGAGGATGACTTACACGTGCCTGTGCGCCTACGCATGCGTGTTTGCGCTGTGACGTCGCTCGTGGTGACACGTGACTTTAAGAATTATTCAAGGCAACATCTGCTATTTGTGTAATATGTAGCTTGAATAGACGAATTAAAGTTCAGCGGAGCGCCGCGCGAAAAAGGAGTTTTAGCCCAGCGGATCACTCACCCGCTCGAGCGGGGCGCTCTGCTGCCCCACCTAGTGGACAGAATAGTAGTTACTCAAAAACGAATTTTAATTACGCTTGTTTTTATAATGCAAGAGATGTTGAATAAAGATATATTACATGTTCTCAGTACATTATTTGTTAATAATGTACTGAGTACTAATGTACGGGTCAGCGCCGTAGTCGCCGCCGTCGATGCAGAACTGCCGGTGTTCATGTTCTCGGCTGAAATCTTGCATTTCCCATACACGCCCGCGCGCGTTTCGCACGCCCGCGCGCTGCGTATACCCTCCGCTGGGGAGTGCTTTCCAGCGGGCGTAAACGCTGCTCCGTAAAACCGCTGGCCACCTCAGCGTTGTGCGCATGCGCAGTCGCGTCTCCGCTCCGCTGGCCGTAAACCCGCTGGGCTAAAACTCTCTAATCACAATAGCTCGCGAGCGACGCCGTCAGCGGAAGTGCGCCGTGCCGCAAAAAAGCGAGCAGAAACAAAAAAAATGAAGGCGGAGCCTGTGACGTATGCGTCGCGAGATCCTCCAGCTCCGGTATGGGAGAACGTAGGGAAGGAATTTCGCTTGCGGAGGCTAGACGGGGCGAGTGGAGAGAGTGTCTCGCTTGGCAGTGGAGCTCGCCTCCTGAAATCATGGATTCGCGGCACTGAAATATTGTTATGTCGGCTATTAATGAGCCGGTTTGAAAACTTTTTTTTGCGGCAGAACGCTCCTAGAGGACACGTAACAACTTCCACCGTATAATCAAAATTTGCTATGGGGCCTGGTGAGGGGCCCTTTAGGTGTGCAAAATAATTTGCTGTATACATTTTTTGAACTCGTTTTTCCTTTTACTGATGGACGCGTTTTAACGGAACCGTACAGGCAGGCTTGAAGTGACCTTTGTTCTTAAATCGCCGTTCTGTATACCTTGCAATCTCTATCCCAGGGATGACGTACTTGCGCAACAAATTGCGACTGATAGGTTGGTAACGCCATGCCGAGTGCTGCGGCCTGTTTTAAGCCTGGGACCCGCTTAGAGGCCGCCACCACACTGTGAAAGACGTTCTCCTGTTACGAGAAGCATAACTGAAAGACGCTGCCCACTGCAGTTCCAAGTCTGGTTAGTGCATCTGAGAACGCGGTGTCATAACACGAAATTTGCTAACGACCCCAACCTGATTGTAGCGTGTTGAAAGAAAAACACTTTTGAGGATGTTTCGTTAGCAGGACGCACTATTCTTTCAGAGATAAATGAAGATGTTGCGCCTGTCGCTTCTTGTTGCGTCTGTGTGTTGAATTACACTTCTTCCCGATTCAGTATCTCTGAACAACAAGCTTGCATTGTCAATCTCGCAATTGAAAACATCCTTTATGAGCAGTCGTAGTAGTAGTAGTTTTTAAGAGAAAGCTTTAGCTTGGGGCCAGCTGCGACTGCCCTATTCAAATACATGTGAAATTTAGAAATACTGTCACTAGACAAACGACCAATTAATAGAGCAGGCTGAATTCTGCTGACTGTAGGAAGTAGAACCTTGATGTAGGGCGTGAAGGTTTTACCAAAATTGTAGGCAATCGGTAAGCCAAAGAAAAAGAAAATAGAACTGAACCACAACGTTTATAAGTATGTAACTCTGCACCAAAGACAGATGCCGCAGTTCTGTAAACTAATGCCGAGATGCGATCTAATGAAGATAAATGTAATAAAAGTTTAGTGTTTACGGTGAAATTGTTACAATGTCTTCGAGGGCTTGCAAAAGTCCTACTCATGAATAACGCCCGAATTTTCTTTCCAATTTAAATGTATTATTACCTGTAGTTTTCACATTCATGCTATCATTTTGTTTTTATTTCTGAGATAGAGTTGACAACTTGGTACGCACCCGCCGTGGTTGCTCAGTGGCTATGGTGTTAGGCTGCTGAGCACGAGGTCGCGGGATCGAATCCCGGCCACGGCGGCCGCATTTCGATGGGGGCGAAATGCGAAAACACCCGTGTACTTAGATTTAGGTGCACGTTAAAGAACCCCAGGTGGTCGAAATTTCCGGAGTCCTCCACTACGGCGTGCCTCATAATCAGAAAGTGGTTTTGGCACGTAAAACCCCATAATTTAATTTTTTAACTTGGTACGCGAGTTTCTTAAAATTTTACGATTTTGCATGATTTTTTAGTTGACGGCATTGATAACATATTGACTTGCGGCAATCACTATATATTAACGTTTCCTTTTAAATGCAGCAAGCCTCCCGATACTGGGTGCTGTGGGAGCTGAGAAAAGAATTCGTCTGTTCACGTGCATTTAGATAGGATACTATACTGACGCAAAGAATCCTCTTACCGGCTGCGGTAGCCAAGTTGCGCTACTGAGCTGGAAAGTCGCGGGTTAGATGCGAGCCGCGGCGGCTACATTTTGATGACAGTGAAATGCAAAGAAAAAGCAGAAAAAAAAACATTCGTTTGCTTAGATTTAGGTGTACGATAAAGAACCCCACCTGGTGGAATTTATTCCGGAATCCTTCACTACGGCTTGCCTCATAAGCAGAATAAGTAGTAGCCGTAGAAGGCATCGCGACTGTTCCCATTGACTGGACACTTCATCCATGCCTTAGGGGAGAAAAAAAAAAGGAACAGAATATGAAAGTCGGCGACGGAAAGCATGGCCGTTCGGTATAAAATGTCAGCCGCATGGCCCGCGAACTGCCCTGCAAGCTCGTGGGCGCGGCAGCTTTTCCGAGACGGCTGGTGGGTTGGTGACGTAACTGTAAGAAAGCACAGCCTCCTCGATAAACTTATCGAGGAGGCTACGAGGAAACATGCATAATGAAAATACCCACCCTACTTCGACAGGGTTGCTCCTAACGTACATCTATCCGTCCAGCACCGACACTGTGGCATGAACAGCTAGCCCCGCTGGTTTCCTTTTTGGTGAATAAAATGCGGTGAAAATTCGTCAGAGGGCATTTTCGAATGTTGAAATGCAGTGGAACTGGCTATGTCAAATATCAGTTCACTGCAATTTACCGCCAGTTAAAAACGTCGGACATTACGTTGTGGGGGCTGTTATTGTACATTCGACCGCAGCGGCAGCTTCGATGCCGTGTTACGTTCGCGAAAGTCATCTGTTTGAGGTGAAATTAACTTTAGCGCCGACTGCTCAAAAGCCATATGCTCGCGAGTGCGGGTGGTTTCGACGCGCCCCAAGGACGATTCGTCGCAGGCAGCAACCTTGGCGAGAGGGGGAGCGATCTTCCGACGCCGAGGCTTTCCAAGAAGGCGGGCCACTGTCGCCGCATACACCCCCGTCTGTTGTTGTGGTAACGCCGCCTCCCATCCTGGTTTCCTTCGTGCCGTCCTGTTCACGCTGTGCATCGAACTACGCTCACGGGGCCGCACGTGGTCGCAACATTGTGCTGAGTGGACAACTGACGGCCCTTGTTGCTCGTTGTGAAGCCGCCGCCCCCGCCACTGTCGCTGCTTTCGCGAAAAGTAAATTCCGGCATTTTACCTGACAGGGTCATCGACCACGCTGTCGAAGAATGCAGAGAATATCGGGAGTTGACCGTCTGTGCAACTAGCGACATTTCTTGGGCCTAGGACCGTGAAAATTGAGTGCGCTAACCCCTTCTCCGCCGTTACACACACAAGTCTAACAGAAAAAAAAAAAGAAAATGTGCGCTGACGCTGAAGCTTTTTGACGCTGACGCTGAGCTAGTTGGCTTTCGCGAGAAATTGTGCTACAAAGATTTGCAAGACGGGAGGTGCATGAAAAAAAAAAAAAAAGACTGAAACGAGCGGCTGAGTACTAGCTCCTTGCGCGGGCGCGTATGCCTGATCACGTGATCACAAGCTAACTATATGCGCAGCAGAACCGTGGGTTCTAAACGTGAGCGGGACATGACTGTATCGCGTGAATGTTGCCTATGCTTAGATGAAAGAAACCAGAAATGCCCTCGTGAGACAAATAATAGTTTAAGTTCGAATTTATTAGCAGAAAGCAACGTAAGTTTTAGGTTTGCACAAAATGGCTGGTACAAAGTCAATTTGAAACTGACGAGCCTTGATCAGGTTGGAGTAAGCGGCTCAAATAAAGATTCCCTGTTCTGTCCAGAAAAACCCCACCGAAAATATTACGCGTTTAAATAACTATTGCACAATGACGACATCCTTACTCTGCCTTCACGTGTTGTTGCAACAATAGTAGCGTTGAATGGGAGCTGCAAACTATGGTGGCTTCTGAAGAACGATTATTAAAAGCGCGCATATCAGCCAATTATGCGCTTTTGGATAACAACCCGTCTTTCTCACACGCACACAAGGGGGGTGGGAATTTTCGGATTAACTTTGACCGCCTGGAGTTCTGTAACTTGCACCCAATGTACGATACACAGGCGTCGTTGCATTTCGCGCCCATCAGTTTGATCCCGCGAATTTATGCTTAGAGCACGTTAGCAGTGCAACACCTTAGTTACTACCAGCCACCACAGCAGGTTCCCGTGTGTCACTGTTTGATCGGTAGAAGCACATTTAGGAGGGACGTAAATGAAGGTGAGCGTTGAGCTTAGACTATATCAAAACTATAGTTGTGAATTAAGGCATTTACGAGTTTTCATCATTTGCGTGAAATCAAGGTCCTTGGCCTTGGAACTTGAAAAAATTATTTACTATAACAGCTTTTGTACGAATCAGAGGCCGAACTCACAAAGGTCCTTATTCGCAAGAACGTTTTGTGATTGGTCGGTGGCCTTCACTAATAATATGCTCGCTGTCACTATTGGACAGTTTTTGCTCTTACGAAATATTCTACCGTAAGAACTTTTTCTTGTGAATACGGGCCCTGTTTCGTTTTCGTTTCGCAGAAGACGTATGCGTTCAGGCGTCATGGCGCCGCAGGTGGTCCCGTGGGAGCTGGAGATCGCGAAGTTTGGCACGCGCTCGGGTTCACTCGGTCTTCCGCTATGCTGCTACTCATTGCGGCGCGTTGCAGCGTAACAGACACCCGATCGAGCCGGAGCGAGTGTCAAAACGTCGCGATGTCGTGTTCCCACGTGACCACCTCCTGCGTCATGGCTTCTAAACACATACACCTTCTGCGAAACGAAAACGAAATTGGTTCGTAGAGAAGGTTTTGCTATTTATGGTGCAGGTGAGCCTTCTCAGCATTTCTTATGGCGTTATCGAGGTCAAGGACCTTCATTTATTAATAAAAAGTAACACGTGTCATGTAAGTATTCCTCCAAGAAATGCTGAAGAGGGGTAAAACTCCGCGGCCTACGTATATGAACGTTTTTTGCTAAAGGAGACTACTCCACTTGCTGAAACATGCCGCGTGAGAATTTTGTATGCCGTTTCGGAGAGAGCATTCATGGGGAAGCGTGCGGGATATCCCATTAATTAACAGAACCCTTTTTGCAGCATGAAAAGCCGAGATATCCATGGATTATCAACCCGAAAACTGTTCCGTTAGGAAGCTGAGAAACCTAGAACGATAGTTATTGTATATGAGGAGTTTTTTTTCAAAATGGGTCAAATCCACGTAAACAAAAGTTGAGAAAAAAGCAAAAATTTGTTACCGGACCTAAATGCAACGCTAGCAAAGCTATTATATGATATGCTTTACATGTCGGCTAGGGCAAGTTTACGACCACAAGTAATGAAAAATTATGCGGCAGATATGCCCAATATTAGGCTGAGAACTCTGGATTTGGCTCGTATTGAATTGAAACACTGGATTTTAGGCGGTATTGTTATGAAAACTTTATTAAAATTGGCTTTCCAGAATGGCATCATGTAATAATGACAGAAAAGCTATAATAACATTGGCAGCAGGGCTTTGCTGTGCTTCAAGAACAATAGAACTATACTTGAAGAGCAGGTGCGTCTTCTTGGCAGCATAAGCAGCTCTCTTCTAATTCTTCCGCAGGATCATTTCCTTGGGCGCGCCTGAAGACACTAACGAAGTACGCAAGCTCTTCATTGTCTTGCCAGGAAGGAAGGAAGGAAGGAAAAAGTGGAGAAGGAAGGCAGGGAGGTTAACCAGTTTTGCCTAACCGGTTTGCTACCCTACACATGGGAGCGGGATGGGGGGGATGAAAGATGGGGAGAAGAGATAGAGGGCACATAACACGGCACACACATCGTTGGTTACAGTCTGTCACTCTTGTGTGGTACGTGACATCACTGTCACAGTCGCTTGTCCAAGCCCGTATCCTTCATAAACCGAAGTAGTCCCTTCGTCGCCTTCAGCTGCGATGTCTTCAGTCGGCGATATGTGAAAATGGTTGCAACTGACAATGGTCTACTGTCAAGGTGCGCTAGAACGGACGCCATGGACTGTCTCTGAACATTATATTCAGGACAGTCGCACAGAATGTGTTCCAGCGTCTCCTCGCAAAGACAGGCATTGCAGAGAGCGTTGTCGGCCATTCCAATGCGAAACGAGTAAGATTTCGTGAAGGCCACCCCTAGCCATAAGCGATAAAGCAGGGTGGCCTCACTTCGGCGGAGTCCGGTTGGCATACAGAGATGCATCAAGGAGGGCAGGTCGTGTTGATGATCGCTGCGGTTGGTCTGGCTGCTTGGTGTGCTTGGTGCAGGGATTTCCGAAATGCTTCACAAGAAGGCTGGTCACATCTCTGACTTTCATTTCGTTGACGTGGTGTGCGTACAGTGCACATCTTATGGGTGCTTGTGCAAGGGACCTTCCCCTTTTTAGCACTGACACGAAATTTGACGCAGAAACTTTATAGTGAGGCTCTGCTCTAATCTGAGGACTCCTACCAGCTGCATTTCTTTGAATGTAGAAGACCTTCGTTTCGGTTATCTTGAACGGCAAGCTGGATGTCGACTTCATCACCGCCGTGCAGTAGGCCTTCCAGTCGTACGCATGCCAATGTTTTCCAAGCTCTAACACAGTGCCGTGATTTGAAAAAATCCTTTGGTAGCTTTGTGGATTCAGGATTTCTTCGTGTCGTCTAACACCTTTTTCAATTCTGCCAAATACCCTGTCTGGGGGTAAAAAACTGTGTCCTGTGACAGGAAACACAAGGGAAACTACTGAGACACCTGCTGGAGCCTCATTCTGGAGCCACCAAAGAAGCATGCAAAGCACAGTACTGTTCTTGTTTTGTCCAGCACAGCCATCGGCTACTAACCGCACCTCTCTAATTCCTTCGAAGTTAGCGCTTCGAAGTGTATTATGTACCGCACTGGCTACTTGGTTGCTTCCTTTGAAGCTTTCATCTTCGCTCCATGTGTAGGAATGGATGGCCTCTTTGGGCATTGATCCATCTGCCTGGATTTCCACCACGCAGAGGTGGTACTGATAGAGCTGGCGGCTGTAGTAGGCTTCCTGGTCCGGAACTTTGGGGAGCACTTGATTTTGTTGGCAATCAAATGAGAATGTTTTCAAGTCTTCCCTCTTCTCACGCAGCAGGGAATAAAAAGCCTTATACTTCAACTTGTGTACACGTTGCTCTGTTATGACACGCTGCTTCTGTGAAACATCTCCACAAGTTTTCATCTCATACGCATTTTTCAGGCACACAGAGCAAACGTCTGTCCTCGGTGTTCTGAACGAAAGATTGAACGTCGCTCGAAAAATGTGGTGATAGAAGCCATACTTCACCCTCACATCTTCGGGTGCTTGTTGGTTATAAATCTGCCACAGGTTTCGGATGCTCTTCAGCTCACTTGGAAGGTATAACTTCTTTGTCTTCTTCCGGTTGTAGTGCGACTCTCTTGCCCGAAGTCGCTTAATGAAACCCACAACAGCTGATCGCTTTCGACCGTAGCGCTTGATCTTCTGGTCACCTCCACGACTGTCGGCTTTCACTTCACCTTTTTCATGCTTGTGCTTTGTATAGCGAGTAACTGTGCTGTGACTAATATCAAGCACTGCGCAAAACATATCGCGACAAACACGAATCTCTTGGCCATTTTCTATCCGTACCTTGTAAACAACAGCAAGGCTCCGACGAGGTTCCGCTTCTTTTCCTCTCCTACGTTTTACGGCTGTTGGCGTGCAGTACATCAAAACGAACGCCTTTTGTTCCACGCTACACAGTTCGTAAAACTTCTTCTTGAAACGTTTAGTGGATGTTTCTGTCACAAGCGCACACCTGAGAGTCTTTTTCGCGTGTTTACATTTTGGCAACGGCGCATTCTTGCTTTTACGGTGGTGATGCGGCTTTTTGTCACTTCGCCGTCGACGTCTAGGGATAGATCTTTCGCCGATCTCTTCATTGCCATCCGAATCCATGAACAACGATATCAGAAAAGCGAAGAACTCGCGAAAACACGAACGAAACACTCTGAGCTGTCAGGCGGGAACCAACTCCTTGGCGGGAACTGACAAGGAGGCAGCGATGGCTAAATGACGTCATGCCAAAAGCGCTCTCCTATTGGGCAAATGGATTTGGCTCATTTTGATCCGTGCAACAGCTGGATCTGGCTCAATTTCGATACGAAATACGATCTGCGAACACGTTCGCCTGGCGTTATTTGACCCATTTCGTTGCAACGGTTTTTCTATGAGAAAGTTGCCTAGTTTTTCTTGTCATTACCGTTTTATCTGACCCAGTTTCGGTTTGTGGATTTGGCTCATTTCGAAAAAAAACTCCTCATATATATGTGCTTTGCTTTGTGTGTGACTAATGCCGGCGATAACTGATGCGGGGCGTCATGCTCCAGTGGCTGAGGAAAAGAATAATGTAAAAATGAATAAAATCGTTACGTAATACGGGCCCCAGTTGGTTATGTCTACACATTACATGACCTACTTAAGCGCACTTCGCCGTAATATCAATTAGCGGGGCCACGGAAAGTGATATATGTGCAGCGCTAAGAGATAGGAAGACGCAAGTATATATGAATCTAAGTGCCGATGCGACCAGCTGATTTTAGGTTACTAAACGCAATACAGCTCGTACACAGGCGAAAAATATATGTTTCAATGTCGGCGGGTCACATCATTGTATAGGAAACGCTACACCGATGCAACTTTCACGTTAATCCAGATCATTGAGCCAGTGTACATATTTGCTTTGCAATCAAAGGACGCACTTGCATGAACTCCAGATGAGACGTTGACCCCAAAGAAGAGCGCTGGTTGCGCCCTCTCGCATGAGCGCAATGCATATACCAGGTACGTTTTTTTTATATTGTCACGGTCTATTGTCGCAACAAGATTTAAAAAATTTGTCTGCAGTAGACAGCACAATGCAACTGTCTGAGGTAGCTGCTCGAGAAGTCAAATAATGATTTCATGAAAAGTCACTAACTGCTTAGCTGATTAGCAAAAGCTTAATTAAAAAATCTAAGTAATCACCTTACGGCACGTGCCGAACGTTTTGAGAAATACGCTAGAAATTTATTACAAACAGCGGATAAGCGATAATTAAACGATGCTCCTGGGACTGCCTTTACCACGGACGCAATGCATTTTAACATCACATCAAGTAGAAATAAGAAAAGCGTAATGAAAATTATACTAACCTATTAACCGAGATAGTCAGACAAGTGACTGGCGCTAATGCAAAAAGCTCCAGTCATCCGAAGAGTTCATATAACCGGTTCCAGACGTGCAAATGGCTGACGCTACCACTTTCAGCGGCGTTATGAATTGCGATCATTAAAGAAAAATGCAGTGGACTCCGGTTAAACGAAACTCGCTTAAACGGAACAAGAATGGCATCAACTTTGGTTGGCCGCTCATAGGCACAACGTTAGCAAACTTGAGTTAAACAGGTTAAACAGAACCTTTAACAAAACTACAACCCACCTAGAAGAGTTGATTTTTGGGCTAGTTGGTTTTCCATAATTTAACCCGTAATACTGCGCCTGTCCTTATCCACCTTTCTTGTTCCTGTGGTTTCGATTGCGCTAAGTTACTAGTTAAATTACAACCTATACCTCATAGGCATATGTGGAACAGGAAATATAAGAAAAATGTGAAATTATGATGTTATAAAAAAAAATTCAGTTCACCAGGTGGTTGTGACATTGTCGAAGTTGCATCGGCGTTTCTCCCAGGAGGAAGCGAGCACTATACGGAGTAGGTGGGACCACGTGCTATAAGAACGCTCAGACGACATCTTTGTTACCTGCTCCGAGGAGTAGGTTGAAAATATTATCGGTGTTAGTTCGTGGAGAAGAACGCGATTCCTTTGACGAAGAAACAGATATTGCTGTACCAATGCGCGTTGCCGCTTCAGAACGTACGGCAAGAACATATGTTGGATGTCTTTTGAATGTCTGCAGCGCCGTTTTCAACGCGTGGACTGCGCTGAATTATTGCGAATTGTTTCGCGCTCGAACACAATTTCGCACAAAAGAAGCTACAACATTTGAAGCAAAGCGCAATGAAGCACCCACAGTAACATCAAAACCAGTCGGACACTTGCAGAATAAAACAATGCGTAGTGATATTTGTATATTTCGCTTAAACGAAACTTGGGATAAACGGAACACACGCTTCTGTCCCTTCGAGCTGCGTTTAAGCGGAATCTACTGTACACTGATCTGTTTGCAAACGAAACTGTACCGCACCCCTAGCGGACGCCCTTGAGTGGCGTGGCTGCTGACGGTTCACCGTAGGGCGAGCGCGAGGCGGACGAGATCCCGGCTTGATAAGGACGCTCGCTTCGAGGCGGCCGCCCGCAACGCACGCGATTCATGTGGATGCGTGCGCGACCGAGGGCTTGGCGCAGCGTGCGAATTCCTCACGCACTGTTTTGTCCCTTACCCCGACAGACACAAAGACAACTTCTTGTGCGCAGACAAACAGGGACGAAGAAAAGGAGCAACAAAAGGACTTGCGACTTCTAACAACTGGTTTTATTTTCGAAGAACCACCTGCTTAAATACCCGCCGCGATCTAGTCAACAGAGCACGCCTATAGCGCATATAAGAATCAGGCACGTACCCAAGGGGGGGCCCGGGGGGGCCCGGGCCCCCCCCGAAATCAAGTGGCATACCCCCCCCCCCCCTCCCCCACCCACGCCACCACTCCTCACACATTCCTAAAGCGCCGCGAGATGAATGTTGATACTTGGCAGCTGTTCATCGGTCAGCATTATATATGCTGCCTTTTTCACTCCTTCCAGATGGCGGTAGTTATCGGCATCTCTTGTAATGTGAAGGACAGTTTTCTCATAGATTCCGCACCCGTGCGATTAAGTCGAGATGCGTTCAGTTGTCACCATCTATTCAACCGTCACGCGCATAGCTGTTGCTTTTGTTAGTTCAACCTTCTTTGTTTAGGCTGATCCTGGCACCAGGAGAGGAATGCGACTGTTACTCAGCTGGTCTGTACTCTCATGGAACGAGTTGCGGCCGGAGAAAACGCCAATTGCGTTTAACTTTTCCCTTTGCTTCATCATTTCCTCGAGTTACGGCTCGCCGCGACGCTGGCAGATGCCCGGAACCATATACACGTGATATTGGTTAGATAAGGTGGGAAATAAAATAATGTGCAAGAGCGTCCATCATGAAACCCTGCAATAACCCTTGAACCCATAAGTAAGATGACTGTCGCCCGTTACCTCGTCTGTTTTTCCCTAATTGTATAGCACTTTTCGTGCAAAATTGGCAACTGGAAACAAAAAATCGCAAGGAGTTGAGAAATTAAGCGATCTACTAAGGGAGAGAGCCAAGGCAACAACCAAACTGCAAGCAAAAGCGAATAATAAAGAAAGTTAACCGTTGTTTATGAGAATATTTATGCATCAACATCTTTTTATTTAAAAAGGAAGTAGAGAAAAGGCCGCCAGAAGTGGAAAACAATTACTTGTTTTGAATGACGCTTCCACGGTTATCGGTCGAACCGCCTCACGTAGCCGCTTCTCTGCTGTGCTTATGTGGGTGTTTTTCTAACCTATCGCGGTGAGCGCAGTACGTCTAGAATCGCAGATCGAGTCCTGCGCTCTACGTGGTTGTATGGGACTGGCGGCCGCACAGCGTTACGCAATTCGCGGAACTGTCAAAACTGATCAACAAGGCGAAAATAACTGATATTCGAAACTATAACATGAGAAAGACTGAAGAAGCCGTAAAAAATGAACGCAGCCTGAAATCAGTAAAAAAGAAACCTGGCATAGGACAAACCATGTTGTATGCACTAAAAGATAAGAAGGATAATATCATCAGCAATCTCGAAGATATAGTAAAAGCAGCGGAAAAATTCTAAGCTGACCTGTATACAGTACCCAGAGGAGTCACGATACCTCACTTAGAAACAGTAATGAACAGGATACAGAAACTCTCCTATAACTAGCCATGAGGTCAGAAGGGCCGTGCAAGACATGAAACGATGAAGAGCGGGAGGAGAAGGTGGAATAACAGTCGATTTAATCAAAGATGGAGGAGACATAACGCTTGGAAAACTGGCGGCTCTTTATACGAAGTGTCTATCAACTGCAAGGGTCCCAGAAAACTGGAAGAATGCAGACATACTAATCCACAAAAATAGAGACGTTAAAGAATTGAAAAATTATAGGACCATTAGCTTGCTCCCAGTATTATATAAAATATTTACCAAAATAATATCCAATAGAATAAGGGCAACACTGGATTTTATCAACCAAGGGAACAGGGTGGCTACAGGAAGAGATACCTTACAATGGATCACATCCATGTCATCAATCAGGTTATCGCGAAATCTTCAGAGTACAATAAGCCTCTCTATGTGGCTTATATAGATTACGAAAATGCATTTGATTCAGTAGAGATACCAGCAGTCATAGAGGCACTACGTAATCAAGGAGTACAGAACGCTTACGTAAAAAGCTTGGAAAGTATTGCTACATGCGTGTGGTATTTGTTTGTTTGAACAATGCGCGTGGACGCCATCACTCCAGAAAAGAGGAGGAAGAACGAACTGGGCTTGCGCTGTGAATCTAACCGGTCAGCGCTGCAACCGTTATTGTGAATATAATCTGTAAATAGTTTCTCGTCTTACTGACTCGTCCTTCGCGGAAGAATATCTACAGAGGTTCTACAGCTACCTTAATTATATACAAGAAAAGCAGGGGAGATACCTATAGAGAAAGGGGTCAGACAGGGAGACACAATTTCTCCAAAGCTATTCACTGCGTGCTTAGAAGAATTCAAGCTATTAAACTGGGAAGGCTTAGGAATAAAGATCGACGGCAAATATCTCAGCAACCTTCGGTTTGCCGATGACATTGTTCTATTCTACAACAATGCAGACAAATTACAACAAATGATTGGAGACCTTAACAGAGAGAGTGTTAAGAGTGGGGTTGAATATTAATATGCAGAAGATGAAGATAATGATAAATAGCCGGGCAAAGGAACAAGAGATCAGGATCGCCAGTCGGCCACTAGAGACTGTGAAGGAGTACGTTTACCTAGGTCAATCAATCACAGGGAACCCTGATCATGAGAAGGAAATTCACAGAAGAATAAAAATAGGTTGGATCGCATACGGCAGACATTGCCAGCTCCTGACTGGAAACTTACCATTATTATTGAAAGGTAAGGTGTGCAATCAGTGCATTTTGCCAGTGCTGACATATGGGGCAGAGACTTGAGAGCAAGTTAAGGACAGCGCAAAGAGTGATCGAACGAAGATTGCTAGGCACAATGTTAAGAGAGAGAAAGATAGCGGTTCTGATCAAAGAGCGAACGGGTATAGACGAAATTCAAATTGAAATCAAGAGGAAAAAATGTAGCTGGGCAGGTCATGTAATGCGCCGGTTAGATAACCGTTGGACAATTAGGGTTACAGAATGGGTTCCAAGAGAAGGGAAACGCAATCGAGGACGACAAAACACTAGGCCGAGCGATGAAATTAGGAAATTCGCGGGCGCTAGTTGGAATCAGTTGGCGCAGGACAGGGGTAATTGGAGATCGCAGGGAGAGGCCTTCGTCCTGCAGTGCACATAAAACAGGCTGATGATGATGATGATGATGATGATGATGATGATGATGATGATGATGATGATGATGGAGGTGGTGGGGCCCCCCCCGAAAAAAAATCCTGGGTACGTGCCTGATAAGAATACTTGTGATATCACGTTCTGTCATCACATCTTTAACGCATTTTCATCGTAAGTGCTTGTTTCATGGGCCTTGCTGTTTTTATGTTGACCGTGTGGCTTGGGTCCGCGACATTTTATCGCAAGTATTGTTATATGCGCTATAGGCCTGCTCTGTTGACTAGATCACCCATATCTATGGGTATTCAAGCAGGTGGTTCTTAGAAAATAAAACCACTTGTTAGAAAGCGCTCGTCCTTGTGTTGCTCCTCTTCTTAGTCCCTGTTTGTTTGCGCACAAGAAGTTAAAAAAAATGAATCTGTTCCAACTAGCAGTTATGCTACAAGGACAACTGCCCCTGGTGTGAAGATACACCGACACTCCAGCACATCACATGCGAATGCCCGAGGCGCCGTCTCGCCGCTAGTTACGGACTAGCTCACTGGTCGTGGGAGGCGCGACTCACCGATCTGGACTTGGGAAGCCAGCTGGCGGCCCTCGACCAGGCCCGGCAAGCGGCAGAAGCCAGTGGGGCCCTGGAATAGGGGCTACACCCGTATACACCACTATGATTTATGAGTCAATACAGTTGTTGTTCTTCTTATCTACCGTTTCCGGCCGGCCGATCCCCGCGGTAGTAAAGGGAGCGGTGCTTTGTTCTGGCCACTGGCGAAGCGCGAGAATGAACAGCATTGAAACAGAATCGTTGCCTTATTCCGGCCTATAGCGCTGTAGTGTTGTGTCTTCTTACAGCGTGACGCACGCATGTTTTCTTTTTCAGAGCGCATGTGTTCATGCGGCGTCGGTTGCGGCGTAACCGAGCAGACCAGCGGATGGAGGGGCTTTAAGTATTGCGAAAGCGTGAGCAGAAAAGCCTAGTGCGGCGACGATAGCTATGAGAGGGCGCCAGAGCAGCGCGCGTCGTCTGGGCGGTCTGTCGGCGGCGGCTGCTGCTGCTGTGAGTCGCGCCCAGGCGTCGCCCAGGCGTCGCCCACGCACTGGCTCTCGTGATCTCCAGATTACGAGGCAGTGGCTGGGCAACGATACTTTGCAGTTGTATCGTGATGCGATACAAGATACTCGGGCAACAAGTATTTCAAGTACAGATGCAAAGTACTGCCGCAGTTATTGTATCCGATACGGTACTTTCCATTTGTATCTTAAAATTCTTCGATAGATTCGGAAGTTTCTTATTATAGCTCAATGTAATTAATATAGCAGCAAACGCATGCGCACAAAAATGTTCACTTGGAAATTGAACTCCAACAAACCTTCTTTCATTCCAACGAAATGTCTGTTAGTATCTCAAAATGTTTGCCTTTCTTGCTCAAAGTGTAGTATTTCATTTCTACACAACTTATTATAGGGTTGCTTTGGCTGCTTAACATGATAGCTTTTTTATACGCTGCGCTGTCAGCGGTTTTGCTTGCCGCTTTTGTAATTGATGGGAGTTGCTGCTCTGCTTGCCGACCAGCGATAGCGGGCCGCCATGTGACTGCAAGCACGCCAATAAGAAGCCTCTGAACGATGGCGCAAATGCCGCTGTGGTGTTGTAGCTTGTCCGTAAACGGGTTACCGTTTACGCGATACCCGTCCTCCAGACAGCTCTACAGCAGCAGCAACGCTGGAAGCGACATTTGTTTTGTGACGCGTCGTCTGTGCAGAAAGCACATAAAGCTGAAATGACCTCTCGTATTCTACTTGTCTGCTGGCGTAAAGCGTTCCTTAAGGCCGATCCACACGACGGACCAAGTCCGCGGACCGCTCGGTCACGTGATGCGACGTCACGGCCCGGCGCAGAGCTCATCCACACGGCGGACCGCCATAGTAGACGGCAGAGCAGACCAACCAGCTACACTCTCGGCCAGAGTGTTATCATTGTTATCATTCCGGCTCGAGTCCCACGAAGCCGGGAACTGCTCAACGAGGTATATACAAAATGAAAAAAATCTCATCACTCCAAGAGGAGACGGTGTTTAAAAAATATATCTGCTGCACGCACGTGTAGGCGGAACGGCGGACATGAAACTGATGAAACGACTGGCTTCACTGGCTTTTGCTGAGCTGAAAACTAGATTGAAGACACTCTGTTGCCGGACAACATTCGTTGGCTAAGCCAAAATTGCTGCGGTTTGCATGCGGTCCGCCGCCAAAACGGAAGCGGGAAAAGCCTCGGCGATTTGTTGGATCGCGCGGGCCAACGGCGGTACGCACGAACTGGTGACGTCCTATCACGTGACGCACGGACCGCGGTCCAAAAGAGCAATTTGGTCCGTCGTGTGGATCGGCCTTTAGTGACACATTCATTTATTCAGGTGGCTTAGTGGCAACAGCATCAGCTTGAGAAGCGCAGTTCAGCCGACATCTACAGTTTCGCACGGTGATGTTGCGATAGCAGTATCGTCCTCTTTCATGTATCGGAAATACAGATACTGATGCACGTGTGGCCGGACGTATTCAAGATACCTAAAAATACTCGCTTCTTCACCAGTGGTTCGTACTTTGCGAGGAGGCGCCATAACGTGCACCGAATAGTAAACAAAGGCATCCAGGCTACGCGGCGCACATGTCACATTCCTTGATCCGTGGCGTGATACGGTGCTGTCGATGGTGGTTCGATCACGGTGGGAACTGGCTACTTCCCGGTGATAGCGGCGATGAACACCGGCGGCGGCGGCGGACGACATCGCCAGCCGAAACGGCTATTGGAATCAGCCCATAGCAGCTTACGTTGTAGAAAGTGGCAACGCCAGCAGGCACCTTATCAAGAGGTGTCGTATCAGCTCGGCTGAAACTCTGTTAGCTCACACGTGTCCTTCCAGAGACCAGTCATTTGTGCATACAGAAATTTCGGCGAAACATTGGGTTCGGCGTTTCGGTTCACCATGCATGTCTTCCGTAATATATATGTAGTACAATTAGAACAAAAAAAAAAACATATAATATGACATGTCTTCTGCGTGGAGTGAAATCAAGTATGCTACTCTCGGGCAAACACCAACTAGCTCTTACAGACAGTCGATACCATGGCCCATACCCACAAAGGGAGATAGGCCGAAAATTAGGTGGTACATATCGTGCCATCAACAACTTCTCTTTCTTTTGATTTTGTTTTCGTTCCAGAAGATTTGTGCGCGTTGATGATGAATATAATTTGCATACTAAGGCACATATCCACAAGAGGCAATCTGGCAAGAAGCTGCCAGAATATTTAAAATAAGAAGAAACGAAGAAATACAAGTCAATACACGATGTGTCTCACTGTGTAGCGCGGGTGTGCTAGAGCACAATTGCACGCTAGTTTCCTTTAAGCGAAATAGGGGAATGGGCTAATTAATTGCATTTAGTTAACCGCTTCGCAAAAGCTTTGCTTGGCATAGACCCCAACGTGTGCGTTGGATCTGAATAATAATTATGTTTGTCTGTCTATATGTATGTCTTGCTCACCCGAATGTTGGAAGCCAAAGAAAACAAATGTATTTTTGTTCGGTGTGGCGAGATCTAGTCATGCATGCCCTAGCTTTTCGTCTCTATTTCCCAAATGAAGTTCTTCTTCTTCTTCTTCTTCTTCTTATTATTATTATTATTATTAATGCAATTAATACATGTCGGGATCCACTAGTTTCTGTTCGACCGCTGGTTGCACAGAACGCTATAAGGCAACAAAGACCCTTCCACATTCTTGCCTTAGAATGCGAAGTTTTTATAACTGTCATTCTCTCCATTTTGATACCTTTAAAACTGCGTTGTCTTCTATCTGTGGCAGGCTTCGCACTTTCTCTTGAAACTTCTTGCAAGCTGCACCTCTCTACCGTGCTCCCATGCTTTTTTCTCCTTTATTATGCTTACCCCGTCCCGCAATTGTGTGTTATTGCTGCATAGTAGCTTAATATGCAGCTGTTTATGAAGTTTTATTTTTTGCTTTTGTTTTTCAATTCTTTTTTATCCCATAACTTTGGTTGTAGCTGTTTTACATTGCTGCCTTTATTGTTTCACTGTACATGCACAGCCTTCATACCTCAGTGTTGTTGGGCACATTAAATCAAGTATTGCTTGATTAAACGATACTAGTATTACTGACAGTCACGTACCCAGGGGGGGGGAGGGGGGCGGGGGGGCCCGCCCTCCTCCCCCAAAATTAAGCGGCATACTCCGCCCCTCCCCGCGCACGCCGCCACTCCTCATACACATTCCTAAAGTGCCGCCAAATCAATACTGAGATTGGACAGTTATTCGGCGGTCAACATTTTGCTGCCTTTTTCACTCCTTCTGGATGGCAGTAGTTATCGGCATCTCCTGAGGTGTGAAGGCCAGTTTTCTCATCGATTCGGTGCCCGCGCGATTAACTCGAGATGCATCCAGTTGCCACTATCCAACGGTGACGCGCATCACTGTCGCTTCTTTAGTTCAACCTACTGTGTTCAGACTGATCCAGGGACCAGGAAAGGGCTTCGGTTCGTGGTCAGCTGGGCTGTATGCTTGTGGAACAAGTTGCAGCGGGAGAAAACGCCAGTTACGCTTAACTTTTCCTTTTGCTTCATTATTTCCTCGAGTGACGGATGGCCGCGACGCCATATAACCATAACCATATAACCGTGACATGGGTTAGAAAAGGTGGAAAATGAAATAATGCGAGACAGCGTCCATCATCAAATCTTGCAATAACCCTTAAACCCATAAGCAATATGACCGTCACCCGTTACCTCGTCTGGTTTTTCTCTAATTGTACAACACTTTTCGTGTAAAATTGGCAACTGGAAACAAGAGTCGCAAGGAGTTGAGAAGTTAAGCGATCTACTAAGGGAGAGAGCCAAAGCCACAGCGCTACAGGAATGAAAAGCTAAAATTAACAAATTTAACCGTTATGAAAATATTTATAGATCAACATCTTTTTATTTAAAAAGGAAGTAGAGAAAACGCTGACAGAAGTGCAGAAGAATTCCGTGTGTTTTGAATGACGCTTCTACAGTTATCGGTCGAGCAACCTGGCGTAGCCACTTCTCTGCAGTGCTTTTGTAGGCGTTGTTCTAACCTTCCGCGGTGGCCGCCGTACGTCTAGAACCGCAGCTTCCTGCGCCATACGCGGTTATACGGGAGTGGCGGCCACGCATCCTTACGCAACTTCCCAAATAACTATATGAGGCGGTCTTGCCACTTGGTAGAGCGGTAAACGAGAGATCCAAAAGAACTACGATTGTTCCGCAAATATATATTCCTATATAATTTTTCCAGAGCTAATTCAAAAACGCTACTGTAGTCGGATACAACTTAAGTCTGCAGTGAAGCTCTGCCCACGCCTTCATAACCGCCAGCCACTGATCCTCCCCGAGGCTGCAAATAAATCGTACTTGAAACTTTTCCTGTTGCCCAAATAAGGCGATAAGAAGAAAAGTAAAATTATTACCGCGTAATTTTATACGTTTTCCCTCACCTTTAATGGTGGATTGGCTAAAGCATAATCCTTTATTGAACTAAAATAACATGCTTGCTTCGCTGGAACTAATTATTGTCAAGTTTCACTTCACTTGGCAGTGAAGTTTCTTGAGTAAAACGGGTTCAGCAGTGAAATGAACTGTAGTGCAGACTTTAGAAGATTGAAATGCTCAGAATCTATACAGTTTGTCCATGTCTATTGCACACCTCACTGCTCCCACCTATAGGAAGACTCTTCAAGAACTACAGACGCTCCGGAGGTATCATGTACGACACCATTTTGAAAAGGCCGCATGACGACGATTTTGTTTGCTTCTGTGATTGGCTGGCGGAGTAACACAACTCCGCGCGGTCCGTGTGCTTTGGTTGCCAACTGCTGTTTTTTTAAAGTTGTATTCTACTATAGTAATCTTTATTTTACACTTGCGCTTGTTTACTTGTTTTTGGCATTTTTATTCCTGCGCTTATTTCCTGCGCGGATCCATTTGACTGGTTCCTTGTTCGCCAAATAAAGGAGAGGTGTATCTCACAGTCGTACCTGCGAGATACACCTTATTTCATTTCTCTTTTTTGGGTTCACGCGTTTTTATGGCGAATGGTGGGCGTTATTCACATTTGTACAAGTAAACGTACCCCCCCCCCCCCCCCCCCCCCGAAAGAAGTATATTAGGTACGTGACTGATTACTGATAACGTATAAAATTACCATGATAGTAAACGGGCCGATGCCGGAGAAAGTGTAATCCGAGGTCGCGCTGTTCACGTGGTTGGCTTTAGGGAGGGGGGGGGGGGGTGGGAGTGCGTTGCATGGGACCGTTATCCGCGCTTTGCTTTCTGGCCGGGCAGGCACGTAATCACCGAGCTGTGTGATTCTTTGATTGTTGCTATACCTATGCTGCCAAAGGTGGTGCAGAAGATGAATAGTTTGATACGTAGCATAATTAGTTCCCGAGAGTTTCGCTTCACACATATATTAATGATCCCAACCTGTGCGCTGTATATGTATAATGTTTATCTTTGTGTTAATTACTGCGTAACTCCAACGCGTTGAAAGCACTACCGAGTATACGGAAAACATAATGATGGGCCTCTCGGCATTTTAAAAGCCATCATTGAAAGCTTTTACAATGGCGATCGAGAGAGTGGACTAAGGAGAGAGTGCCTGAACTGCCGTAGGCGGACCTGCCTCTGCCAAGGCCTCGATATACTTTTAGTACTGTTTTGAGATATTTTAGGTCATCGAAGGGCCTTTGTGACTAATTTTAGATCCTTTAAACTTTTGTTTACATAAACTACTTTTTACACGGCCTTATAGCCCTTCTATAAGGGCCTGTCATTGTCGAGAACACATTTTTAATCAAGAGTGAGAAAAAAAAAAGAATTAGGGCAAGACGCCGAACACCGAACTGACTTTCAACGTTTCGTGCCTGAGGATACATGTGCGAATGGGCGCGAAAGACGTAATGTAAATGTCAAGCACGCCACGCTCTTTTAGTTCATTTTTGTCCACGGGTGTCATGCCCTAAAAAACCGAAGAGTTCCATTGTTTCCACCATTCGAGCGCATGCAGTGAATGCCTCTGGGCATAAAATTTCGAAGATGAACGTTGGCATTGCCGATTAGGGTTCTGATTCTACATTTTTCTTTTTCTTTTTTGTCAGGTAGCTAAGTACGAACGAACGAACGAAAGAAAGAAAGAAAGAAAGAAAGAAAGGAAGAAAGAAAGAAAGAAAGAAAGAAAGAAAGAAAGAAAGAAAGAAAGAACGAAAGAACGAGCGATCGAACGAACGAACGAACGAACGAACGAACGAACGAACGAGCGCGAATGAACGAACGAACGAACGAACATGTAGCGGCATAGCCGTTGACGACTCTTCGGCTGAGAATACCGCGACGGCTATAACAACGAAAATTCACTCGCCATGCCGACTCGGGGAAAGAATGTCCAGCGAAGTTGTTGAAATCTACCACTACAACTGCTGAAGGCGGGTATACAATGGTTTATTGCTTTAGAGTATTGGCAGTAATGGTAATTTAGAGTAATGGTATACTAATGGGAGTAACGGTAATTTTGACAGCACGTCGCCGCCCACAGCGGTGCGGCAACAACATTGAAATCAGTTGTTAGGCTGGGGATTTTATATATACGAAAGGCTAGGGACGTCACTCACTACGTCCGAAGCTGCCGTCGGCGCGGCCGGTTGCGCAGCACTAATCTTTAGCGGGAAGCGTATACACGGGTATCGTTACGTTTTTTTTTTTATTGAAGTGAATGTTAGGAGAGGTTGGCGCCTTTATGTGGTGGCACCGGCTACTCCTTGTCACTTGGCTGACGAAACAAATTTGCGCAAAAAGGGAGAATAGCGACACTAAATATAACACTCAGTAGAACACCGGATCAGTAAAAAATATGCAGTCCAACAGTACATGAGTCGCGATGTTCTGCGCATGAGTTCAGTCCACGTACGCATATATGAAGTCCGATGTTTTGAACAGCCAAAACACACAACACTTGTAATACACTCCAAGTACAGGACAGAATTATACGTACTGCGTAAAAGTTGCGATCACCACATAAACCAACTATGCACCACGATCAACGTTTATGTAACTCATTTAGCGTATTCGGATCATCCAATACTTAATATTTTCCCAAAATGTTGGTCTCCTCTAAAAACTTTTTCAAAGCAAGAAGCGCTCTTTTTTGAAGGCCCGCAGTTGGCCATGGGCCAAGTATCTTCTTTAGAGTGAATGGTCTTCTGTCTAATATAAACAAATTAGCTTGCAGTACCGTTCTTTGTGTATCGTATTTCGAGCACTCGAGAAGAAGATGATGCACATCTTCGTCTGGATGGCCACAAGAACACTGCGGACTAGAGACACCTTCTTCGCATTGTTATCAGGGGCGCCTTATCATCAGTTATGTGGTTCGGATGATTGTTTTGTGGTTCTTATTTATTGAAGCCTATGGTGTTCTGTATCTTGTACGCGTGATTCCAAAGAACGTATGCACTGTTCTCTTCGCTTTACCGAGTGCTTGAAGCCTCTACCTTACTTGGCTACTATCCACTGCTCCCGGACCCGCCCTGCCACCGGGATAGGCCCACAGTTTTGCTAACGGACGCGGAAACGTAAAAGGAGCACCGCCAATCCGCTCCTGCGAAGGTGATTGATCAGCGAAGCTGTAGATATGTTGCGCCAAATGTAGGGCAACTTGTCAAACACCGATCCCATGATGTGCGCCCGTTACGAACATTGCCCTTCAAAGTGATATATGACACAAGCACGCGCTTCAACGCAGTTTACAAAACCTCATTTTAGTTATTACTTTGGAACGATTGCTATAGCTGCTATTTGGTTGCTATAATAACACACTGATGTACGTTCTCGATTATTATTTGAGAAATATTTTTTTTGCTAAAGTTAATCGACGCACGACCCATGTACGGTAGTTGGTTGACTCGGATTGTTGAAGTAACCGAGGTCAAGCTCTTCCACGAAGTGGAAGAACTATACTGCTTTGTTTCCGGTTTTGAGACGTCTACGTTGAAGTCTCCCACGACAACTACCGGCGACGGATTGACGGCAACGTACGTTGATCAACGCGAAAGTGTGCGCGCCTCCTCATCAATCATGTGGTTTGATGCCTTTTTTAAAAATTTCCTATTGAAACGAAAGGTATGCTGTATTTTCGGTTCACCATACTGCCTGCCTTACGGGGCTACGAGCCATTCATCCCGGCGCGGCCCTGCCACCGGGATCGGCCCACCTGAGTTTTCTGTCAACGTGACGAACGCAAAAAAAGTCCCGGGATTCTAGCCACAGACAGCTTGCCTGTGAAATCCCGACCAACTAGAGGTTAACAGCTCCACTGTGAAAAAAAAAAATTGATCTTTAGCTAGAGCACCAACGCCATGTTGATCCCGCCACCTCCGGGCTTACTCGGCGAGAAGACGGCGTCGTAAACGACGTCTGCCGACTCTGATGTAAGTAAACGAACACCCACCTCTTCGTGTGGTGAACCACGGCGCCGAACCACGGCGCCGAACCTCAGCAACAGCGCTGGCCATGGAGATCGAAAACGAGACGCCCCCGTTCATGTGCACAATCCGTAACTATTCCTCGTTCAGTTTCGGTGCGTGTGCAGACGCATCGCGTCCGGGTGGCAGAGGATGTGCTCGGTAGACTCCTGACGCCCACACGTGAGTGACTGAGAGAATGAATGAATGATTCATTCGGATGAGATTGTAGAGGTTGGCAACTGTCGTATCGCCGGATTCAACACAAGTTATTGTTCAATCATCAAATAATGATAAAATGAGGTGATATCAAAAACTGCCCAACAACAAAGAACATTTAGCAAACGTGCTATATACAGTCAGTATACCAAGAGAGAAGAAAAGAAAGGAACAAAAAAAAAAGGCATATTCCGCACTTTCTGAAATTAATGTCAAACCAATCAGTACAGTCAATCCAATGACACGGAATAAACAAACACGCGAAGACATACAGGTATATAATATCACTGTCAATATATACCGACAAGGACATACTCAAAATATTTAATCAAGAAAATAGAAAGAGTGCAAAATTTAGCTTTGCGGTTTACATACTCCACATACTCGCGTTTTTCTAGCGTGTCCGTTCTTCGCGACAGGGCGAAATTGACAAAACTAGCTCATCGCAGAATTGTATCTCGCATTAAATTTTTATATCAGCTGTACCATGGTCACTACAAAATAGCGCGTGAATGTTATTTACCTGAGCCCCCCATGCGCTCTGCTCGTACAAACCACAACAAAACAATTAAGCAACCATTTAGTAACCTTAACATCCATCAATATTCTCTTTTTCCCCATGCAATTTCACTATGGAATAAATTACCGGAAGAAGTAGTTAACGCTAATACAACAGAATCGTTCGTTCAGCTTTCAAATAACCTTTTCTTTGACCTCTAAATTGCCGCAATGAAAGCAGTTTCTTTTGCGTTACGCTTTTTCATTGTTATATTGTTTACGTATTGCACTGTTGTATGTTCATGTTTATTTCTGTTACGTATAGTGTTACAATGATGTATGTACATGTTTTGTTGTGTTCTTAATTGCTAATTGGCAGTTGTAATTTACGTTGTTGTGTGTACCCACTCCTGCTTTTATTTGTAAATAAATAAATAAAATGATACATAAATACAATATCGCTTTCGGTAAAGAAGGCGTTTGAGATTTTTAGACTTGATCGCTGTAGTGATAAACCATTTGAATGCGTAAGCAGTATATGAATTAGTGCAGGCCACACCGAACCCCAGTCGACAAAGCAGCGTTACACCACATAGTGAAAGATTTGGCGGTAAATGCAAACATGATGGTCGATCGAAGCTGTGACGCGCAGGTTGTAGCGCAGTGCAATATTGCTCCGAGATAGCGTTAACTCACGCGCGAGGTATGGCGAAGTTCACTAGCACCGTCAGCTCTTGACAGCAGTGATTACGTATATCGGCGCTCCGGCGAGGGCACATCGTGCTGTGTCATTGACAAGGTGATGGAATTCTGAGGACCTTGACGTAGTAGTTCCGCGGAAATCCGCAATGTGTAGAGAAGTAATTAATACCGGGCTTTTTCTTCGAGGAACCCGTATGGGTTTTCATTGTGGCATTTGTCACGATTGGGTGGATGTCGCTTTTTCTCTTTATTAATGCGGTAGCGTTAAGGCCCGTGTCGCACAAAATCCGGCGTCGGCGTTCCGCGTCAGCGTGAAGCGTCGGACGCCGTTCCAGCGAAACGATTTTCGTGCCATCCATACCCACGCCCTCCATGTTAAGCAAGGGATTTACTGAAATAACTGAATTTCTCAAGCTTAAATACGCGGAAAGATCGTAAACAATGACTTACACGCAACCTACAGACATAATAGCTCTCGGATTGTAATTTCACTATACGAAAAAACATAATTCTGTTACGCGGAAACTAAAAGAAACCCCCAATTTCCAGCGTTTCTCCCTTCACTAACCAGCCACGGCGTCCGCCATTTGCGCGCGCCGGCGCGCATGTGTCTCGGGGGCCACGGAGCGGTGCGCCCGGTTCTTTGCAATACCTCCAGCTGGCGCTCGCCTCCGTGGCATCGCGTCCTACGCAAGAGGCCGCGTTTCTACCAGAAAGCCCGTGTTCGTGCATAGCGTTCGCGACCAGCGTTTCACGGAAAACGTTACGGTTACATATGCTCCAATTGCCGGCAAGCGTGAGACGATGACGCCTGCCAACCAGCGTCGTCCAGTGCTAGCCACTGCTCGTCCACTGGTCCACTGCTGGCTGGCAAAGCTAGTGGGAAACGCGGGAGGAAGTCGACTTGATGGCATACAGCAGGCAGTAGTGGCGAAAACGCCGGCGGCAGCGTCCGCGATACAACTTCGGCGTGTAGGTGCAGGCACCGGTGCCTATAGGCAGGTTGCGCACGTAGTTCCCGCGCCTACTAGGGCGCCCCTCGCGGCGGCGAGCGCGGAACCGGCAGGATACGACCGGCTCGCTTGCGTTCGGAAAGCCTGTATGTGCACTGTTTCGCGCGTAGCTGTTGCCTTTTCTGAGCAATGCCGAAGTGCAACCCGAGCTGTTGAGTAGTAGGCTGCAACAGCACGTACACCAATTCACGAGGAACAAAGTTTTACAGGTTTCCAAGCCGACCATATGAACCAGAACGGCGTCAGCACTGGATAGCGCTCGTCCGACGGCATAAGCTGTTTTATGTTCCGGCGTTATGCCAAGTGCGTTATAACGCTGAATTCTTTGCTTTTACAGCAATGATGGAAGCAACGGGACACCTGCAGTCAGTGGCGTAGCTAGGTCGTCTGGCACCCAGGGCCCATAGGTCTTCTGTCCCCCCCCCCCTCCCCCGGGTTTATTCGAGGAAGGCGAGGATATCAACAACTTCCGCGTGTCGCCAGACGTATATGACACCCCCCCCCCCCCCCACTGGCCCCTTGCACCCGGCGCCCACGCCCCCCCCCCCCCCCCCCCCCTTCGCTACGTCACTGCCTGCAGTGCGTACCAGGATATGCAGCAAACAAAGTAGTTTGTTGCCACACTATACCGCAGTAAAGCTGTGGAACTCTTTCACAATCCTCTCCCATTCAAACAGCGCTAGGGCTTGCTGAGAGATTTAAGGAGAGGTTGCAGCCGGCTGAGCTGGCATACACCCTTCTGCGCCCAGCATATCAACGAAAAGGCAGATGAGATCACCAAAATTTTTGAAAACGTGGTTTATTGGAACCTCCTTTGCACGCACTGAAAAATCGCAACATAAAAGTATCGCACTTCCAGTAACTTGGGCGAAAATATTTTCCCAGCGTAGTCTAACAACTGGTAAGTTCATCCCCTTTTTTTGTGTTTGGGGAGAGCAATGTTAGAATACCTCTGGTAGGTCTTACGAGTCGTTCGTACGCCCCACGTTCTTGGATGAGATGTTTTGGATTCGTATTTGCCGTCCTGTATGTACAGGGAAACTACCGCGGCGTCCTTGCACTTCCCTGCGATGCCAGCACGGCAATCGCAGCTCCCCGCTAGGATTTGTCTGCTGTCGCCGATCTTCAAGAATCAATGTCGCCTATAATTTCATGCGTCCACACCATAGATAACGAAGTAACTTAAGCTGAGCTTCACGCATCTCGCTGGTGCATTATTTTTCGTTTGCGGAATAAACCTAGCAGTCACTTCCGATCAGTGCGAGTTCAGCACTTCGCTCACGCCGTAGACGTGCCCCCACTTCAAATAGACGACTTCCTTTCTCCAAATTCTTCTCCCTAAAAAAGCTATGAAGATCTTGTAATTCCCGAAACCCGGTTAAAATTAATATCGGCACGCTGTTTCGCGCCATCGCTACCGTTTGACAGGACGCCAAACACGCAGCGCGGGCTGCTGACGCCGTGAGTAATCCTACCACATTCGCGCAACTATTCGTCAGATGGCGCTAGGGGTCGGAAAGACAGGGCGCCGCCTAGCACTTGCAACGTGCCCATGCTCGCGGGGACGGAGGAGCCTCGAATACTTACTCGCGCATCATCTGTCGCAGGCTTGGAGTCAACGATGACGTAGGGCTTGGAAAGGCAGTTAGTAGAAACAACTGCCGAGCGACTTCGACGCGAACGAACTCTTTAATCTCGTAGAGCAGGGGACCGTGGTCGGGAACTACGGTTGAGCTCGAAACCGTAGTATCCTGTGTGCAAGAACGCCGGATCAGGAGACCGTTATCTGCGGAGCTCATCATAACTCTGACAAGGGTCAGCTACCTTGATGACGGTTTGTGGGTTTTTCGAGAGAAGCGTTTCAAAGGCGTCGGCTTCGATGCCCCTTCAAGATATGGCGGATCTTATGAGATTCGGCCATTGATGCGCTGACGCGCTTGCAAAGATCGACGACGCCTTCTATGTAGTTGGTGAAGTTCTCACCGGGCTGTTGGGAACGGTTACGCAAGCGCTGTTCTGCGCGAACATTTCGTACCACTTGCGTGAAGCTCGTCTTGAAGTCGGACGAGGTACGAAGGCCAGATTCGTGGTCGCGGAACCCCACGTTCTCGATGCCCGTGAGGTATAGAAGACAGCGTTGCTCAATTTATGAGTATAGTACCATCTGTTGCGGGCACTCACGCGTTCGTGGGATGAGAGCCACTCTTCGACGTCATTTTCATCAGAGCCGCTGAAAACTGCTGTGCCCCGTTGATGCGGAGAGCCAGAATTAACGTAGAAGGGCGGGCGAGACCGGCGCTGGTGTCCGACTTGCGTCGTCAGGCATGATGGGGGGCAACTTTCGACTGCGCAGTTCCAGGTTTGGGGAAAGCCTAGTAACCTCCATCAAATATGTGACGCGGTTTAATTAGAGACCCCGAGCGGTACGCAGGCTGGTCTGCTGATCGAGCAACGTCAGGCACCGAGCGCACAAGCTCTATCTTCCAGCGAGGCGTTGACGATGCGCCCCAAGCACACGCCTGTCTTCTTCGTTATAAATTAAAGAATAAAGGGGGTTAACCGAGGGGCCCGATTTTTATTAGTCATATTATAAGGAGTCAACAAACACTGACATCAAGGACAACATAGGGGAAATAACTTGTGCTTAAGAAATGAAATAGAGAAACGATAAATTAAGGGAAAATGAAAGTGGGGGAAATAACAGCTTGCCACAGGTGGGGAACGATCCCACAACCTTCGCATTTCGCGTGCGATGCTCTACCAATTGAGCTACCGCGGCGACGTTTCCCCGTCCACTTTCTTGGGTATTTATGTTTCCTGGTAGAACCCTGGGAGTGTTAGCCAGCGCCACCACTCGCGAAATGCGAAGGTTTGTGGGATCGTTCCCCACCTTGGGCAAGTTGTTTTTAATCCACCATCATTTTCGATTAATTTATCGTTTCTTTATTGCATTTATTAAGCACAAGTGATTTCCCCTATGTTGTCCTTGGTGTCAGTGCTTGTTGGCTTCTTATGATATATATATATATATATATATATATATATATATATATATATATATATATATATATATGGCGACTCTAAGCGCTTCCCTCCCCTTTCTACCTCGAGCACGTGACCGGCTTCCCACACTTTAGGCGCATACACTTTTTTCACTTCGACACTCCTAGTGCGAATGAATTACATAAGCGCTTTACCTTATGGTGGGGGCCGGTGTAGCAATTCCACGTGCTCATACACCACGGCCCAAGTGCGACCTCGCTAAGGCTATATAGAGTGTTCGACATTATTCTCGCGTCAGCTTGTCGCAGCCACAGTTACCCGCCATTTTATTCTTGGCTTAACAATCGTGTACGGTTGCTGTCACCCACACGGCTTGAGGCGAGTCGCGCAGCTCATTGCTGCGGCGCTGTAGATCGTAACTGCGAAAAACAGATAAGTAGCCATATGGCTACTGTAGACTTTCCTGTAAATATACTGAGGTACTAGCTGATGTACTTATATGTTACAATTATTGTGAAATACGGGCGAAAGGCCAGCACGGACGCGTTCGGCAGACTTTAAAAGGTGAAGTGGGTGCATTGAATGCCGCATATAATTTTGCGTTCTTTAAACAAGGAAATAAATCCTTGCGTAAATCGTAGGAAGGAAGGGGGAAGGCGACAGGACAGAGCTCACCAGTTCGTTTCTACAATTTGCGCACCAAAAATGATCTTGTCTAAAGAATGTTTCGCCCACAAGCCCAAGCAGCCAGGTTTTTAATTCTGCGCATTTCTTTACCTTAGGGGCGGAACGGCACACGCGCAAGCCGACTGCCTGTATGCAACTGTACCAGCTGGCATCTCGAATGGGCGTGATTAAAGGCTGAAGTAACGGCAGTCAACTGGCCCAGGACTGAAGCGACCAATCACAACTGTCGCTGTGCGACCGAGTTGGACGACCGGTGTGTAGTGCGACTTCCCCCCCCCGCCTTGGCCAATGAGTCCGGAGCCCTAACTCACATTATTACAATTACAGCCTTGTAAAAAAAAGTGTTTTTTTTTTACATTTCATTCGAACCAATGAGATGCGCAGCGTTTACCTGCCGTCTGCTCACTAGTTGGTGAGCGATCATTACGGGTAAAACAAACAAACAAACAAACAAACAAACAAACAAACACACACACAAACAAACAAACAAACAAACAAACAAACAAACAAACAAACAAACAAACAAACAAACAAACAAACAAACAAAACGAGACTGTGCCACAAGGACAGAAGAAACGAGCGGCACCCAAGGCGTCTTTCTTGTTCCGTCTTCGCGCTACTTTATATCATTATTTTTTTATGCTATACGTTGGGAGAAACATGTGAGTGAGGCGAAGCTGAGCCTCCCTGCTCCATTACGGTACCGCAGGAGTGGAAGGGAGAAAGAAAGTGGAGCGTGGAGATGAAGGCATTTGAGGGATGTTAAAACACAGTAACCGAGGATACTTTTACGTGGTCATGGTAGAAAAAAAAATAGCAAAGTGAAAGGTGGGAATCGGAGGATAAGTGGACGTCTTCGACGTGTGTATTAAATTTATAAAAATACAATTTTTTTCTCGTCCGGACGTCTTGGCGTATAATGATTTAATCGTATGTTTTTCTTTTCTTTCCATCTTGAAGTTATCTGAGGTGAGTCGCAACGAGTTGAAACATGATACATTTTTGTACCACCCTCACGGTGTTATCGCTGTCATGCAGGAACCAACAGGATTCAAGACCGCCATGTAGAACGCAATCTGCCGACCTTAGTTTTGTTTTGTGTTTCCTCTTTTTTACAGTAATGCCACTCATGTGGATATAGTGCTCACGGTATAAAGTATGAAGACGCCAAATAAACAGGCACACACAAGAGAAGAGAACGGGACAGGGTGCCTGTCCCGTTATTTGGCGTCTTCATATTTTATAATGAACAGCTGCCAACTAGCCCAACAAGAAGCGCTTCTAAGTGATCACGGGTCTCGAAGCCATATAAAATAAATAAATAAATAAATAAATAAATAAATAAATAAATAAATAAAAACGGAAACATGTATCGTTTAATTTACCCCACTGAAGACAAAGGAATAAAGAACAGTGCAGAAACAAATTTGGAGAATCTCGCTGCGCTTCGTTAGTAAAGTGGCCGAGGGTGGTTGCCTCGAAATCATTTACAAAATTTCCGTATCACTGCTGATGCCTTGTCGCGCTTGGTAAAAGACATTTTTACTGCCAACTCTTGCGAAAAATAAAATATAAAGGGAAGATTCTTTTCTCCCAAAGAAGCAGAAAGACTGGTCTTCTTAATATAAAAAAACAATTGGGACGACGCTTAACCTATAAGATTGGAACGCGATAGCATTCAAAGATTCCCCGACTGCTTCTCGCCTTTCCCAGCAACAGCTGCTTAGGTAACCATAACGTTTTCTTGGAAACGCCGGTGGCGAACGCTATGGACGAAAGCGGGCTTTCTGGTTCTTTCAGCGATGCTGTTTAAAGGAATCGAGCACGGCGCGCCACTCCTACTGAGAAGGATCTGAAACGGCAGCTGGATAACGCTATCGCGTTAAAAGGGGTGTGTGTTTGAATTCCCGCGTAACATAATCGTGTTTTCTCGCATATTCAAATTACAATCCGACGCTACCATGCCTGTAATTGGTGTGTAGGTCGTACTTGACGAGTTTTGCTACGCAGTTTAAGAAATTCACTCAGTTACGTAACGCCTATGTGCCACGTGGTTCGGCATGATTTTGTTCGCCGCGGACGCCGGAGCCGACGACGGATTTCCTGCGACAGGGGGCCTTTAACGCTATCGCGTTAAAATCAAACTGCAATAAAGGTGCCCTCCCAACCGTACTTCAAGTCTGTCGCTTATCAGGGACGACGGCGCTTCCTTTCCGAGTGCCACCGTCAAGGATGCGTCCATGAAGCCGATGCCTAGAACCGCGGCCGCTCACTTCGCCACGGTCCCAGCGCCCGGTTCTTTCGATCGAAGCACGGTACAGACATTCAACAAGAGCGGAAACTCCCACAGAGCCCAGCGGCCGAATTGGTTGTAGCGCACCAAGCGGATGGGATTAACTCGTTCCGGTTTCGGTTTTGTGCGCGCACGTTTTGAACCCTAGCTGGCACGCACTACTCGGCGCCTCTCTCTCTCTCTCTCTCTTTTCTTTTTTCTCTTCTGCTGCTCAATCGCGCGCGGTCTTTGTGCGGAATCGTTTACTTAAGTAAAATGATTGCGTATGATCTTTACAAGCCTCCACCGAATCTGCCACGTGCAATTTCCTGATGTAAACATGAAACGCCTTGTAAATGATGAAATGGTTATTTCGCTCTCTCTCTCTCTCTCTCTATATATATATATATATATATATATATATATATATATATATGCCCTTTCCGGGCTTTTTGTGCGTTCCTCCAACGTTGTGGCACCACGTAAGCAGCAGGAGTTCCAGTACGAAGCCCCACCGGAGCGCGTCAGCTGAAAAATGTAAATTACAAGCACGCGTCATTTTGGTATGTAGCCCTTATAGGACTACTGCGTGTATAGAGGGCAAACGTGTGGAAGTGGTGAATGGGCGACATTACAACCAAAAGCAATTCGTTTTAGATACGTGGCGTCGAAAATTCCCAGCTCATTGAACGCCGTACTATAAATTATGAAGAAAGCATCTGATCTCCAAGCATTTCCCCATTCCCAGGCATTACTTCCTGCACTCTGAGAGCACAAATGCACGGGTGAATGCGCGTTTCCACAATACCTTGGCCTCAACCGACGCGACAGTACGCTACATACAGAGAGGTGGCCACAGAAAAGGTTCTGAGCTAGACCATGCTAAACGTTGGCGGAATTCCTTTTACTCGCACTCAAGAGAAATGCACGGGTGCAAAACCTGTTTTCAGTTGTTCAGAAGACAAAATTTTCGAGTTCTGTGTTGTTGAGCTGCTCGGCGTTATCTTTTGCACGTTCTGCCGACGCAAGAAACGCACTCCAGTGATATCCCTCTTGGCAATGGCTTTTCGCGCTTTCGACAAGCGTGAGTAACGAAATACGGTACGTGTTGCAGGGCCGTAGAAAATGTCACAAACCTGTCTCACTAAGATTCCGTACACGTCAAACTAACTGTCACCACGCCCGGCTTGGTTTTTTGCTAACTGGGTCACAACCCCAGGCGCGGCGAACATGCCTCAGAAGTATCCCCAAAACTAACGAAATAATTATGGGGGTAAGAGAATGCGTCACGAACTTGTCCCAGTAAGATTTAGTACGTGCGAAGCTAAATACGGCACACGGCTGAGCTGGTTTTCGCTAGCGGCGCCACTACGCCAAGCGCGGCCACTGTGCTTGAAAAGTGCCCCAAAAAGTAACGAAATCAGTTACAATAATGTTCGGGGTCAGAAAAAGCGCCAAGACTTGTCCCAGTAAGATTCAGTACACGCGAAAGTAACTGCATCACACGGCGAAGATGCCTTTCGCTAACTGCGTCACAAAGACGGGTGCGGCGAGCGTGCTCAAAAGCTACCAAAATAAGTTATAATAATGTTGGGGCTCATACACAGCGTCGCAAACATCTCCCAGTACGAGTTATCAACTCAAATTGAATACGCCAGGACGGCCGAGCTGTCTTTCGCTAACTGCGTCACAAGTCTCCATTCCGTGACGTAAAAGCCAAAATTGCTTGAAATGCGTCGCAGGCTGTCAAACAATATATCTCACCTTGCCCTAGTCCAATAGTGCAGTGGTGCCGTGTCGAAGTGCAGAAGGAACGCAAGAATATGCCGGGAGCCGAACAAACAGGCTGCATCCAAAAGAGACGGGCCGTCGAACAGGCGAACTTCACTTGCACAACCGGCCTCACTGGCTTCAGTGGCTTGTCTGGCGCATGACGCATGCATCTGTCGCGCCTGGCGTGCCGTAAGCTTGTTGCTAGGTGATGCAAGAAAATTAAGCCGCAAAGTATAAATTCATTTACACGCAAAACCTTTAGTTTTAGTGGGAAAGAATAAAAAAAATAATGATAAATAAAACGTTGTCTGTAACTTCATTTCACATCCTTTTCTTCCCCCGATGCTAGCGTCAACTAACGCATGGGATTACCGCTGTGCGTGACGTGTTTCCTGTTGCCAGTTCTCGCCGAGTGTCCCCTCTTGTTCAGTTTCTCTCTCTGTGGCACAGTTCAGAGCTCTGCTGTACGATAGCGCGCGAATGCTGCCACGTGGTTTTATTTGTTATTTCGTGGGCTTTCTTTAAACGCCCAAATAATGTCACGCAACATGTGCGCTGCTACGAAAAATTGCCTCGGTCGTTTTTGAATTCCCTCTACAACGTAACCAAACGCATTTGGCCCTAAAGTGAATATTAAAAATTTTGCATAATTTATTCTATTTAAATAATTGAGTAAGCGGAATAAAAAAAAAGAAACTACTCTTAGCAGCGCCGCGTGACGGCAAACCACATGTAATTGGTTTCATTCAGCTGTGGTTAACCACTTTTTTAAAATCCTTGGTTCAGGTTACGTGAAGCACCCTGTATAACCCGTCAAGTTGCCGCGCATTGCATTAACTGAGAACTTGTGTCACTTTATGTCCTTCAAACTCCTCGCTCAGAGCTCAATGGCTACGGCGTTGTGCTTCTGAGCACGAGGTCGCGGTTCGATCCCGGCCCCGGGGTCCGTAATAATTACGACAGGGTCGGAATCCATGAACGCTTCTGTCCTATGCAATGGGTGCACGGTAAAGAATTGCGCGTGAGCAAAATTATTCCGGATCACCTAAATATGGCGTGCCTCATAATCATATCGCGGTTGCGGCCCGTAAAACCCCGAATATTCTTATTTTCTTCAATTTTTCTTTTGTCGTTTACGCTAGACACGCATGTTTCACAAATGTCAAGAAAAAAAGAAAAGAAAGAAAATATTTGTTTGTAAGTGCCAGATTATTGAAGTTTGAATGCTACGCGTAGAATATTGCTGCACTAGTCGTGTTTAGCCTTTTCTTTTTTTTTTTTTTCGAGGAGAGTCGTCGGGCGCAGCTTATAAACGGCCATGGCGCAGACGACAGCTTTGTATCTGGCAAAATGCCCGAGAAAGTTGCTTTCTCACCTTTCACACAAAATTTTATTTCGATGTACGTGCCTCATTCTTGGCGTACATTATCATTCACAGTTTAGTATTCAGGTTTTCGTATTAGGACAGCCGGTGCACATGTAAAACCGACAAGGAAATGAAACTTCCCGTCTACGACTAAAAACGTGGGAATGAATTTTGTTCACGTAAATCTCAATCTCGTTCCAATGAGAAAAACTTTCCCTACAAAACTCCCTTGCGTGAATCATATGCGCGTTTATGCAGTGACAGGTTGTCTAACTCGAGAAAAGGTGAGTAAAATTGTGTCGCGATATTGATAAAGAAATTTGCATCACCAGGAGACGTGCGAGAATCTTTATACACGGGCAGTATTATCCGACAATTTAGTAAAAAATGACTTCACAAGCAGGTACCACTGGAGACACCTGCTTATTCTTGTCACGTTCAGAGATTTTATTTCTCGCTGCAATATCTCGTTTCATGGATCACGTTGGGAGCAGTATGCTTTATTTAAGCAAATGAACGCTAAAAAATAAGAGCATATGTTTCCTGTGCGTCATTATACATGGCACGTCGTAATTTATATAAAATGAAGGAAGAGTAGAGGACGACTTCTACTTCGTCATGTTGCTTACGTTGCGGTTGGAGGGTTGGAGACAGTTCACGGAAGAGCTCATGCTTTATCATGTAGCTTTTAAAGGGCCCCTCACCGGGTTTCTATGCAGTATGGTATTTATTCGTGGAACACCCTTACTTTTTTCTGTGTTCGATCTTTTACTCACGGCAGACATTACACGAGGCAATTGGTTTATGGGTATTCACGGAAGCCTCAAACTACTATGTCAAATAGCACAACCACTGGCGACCGGCCACGAACACATTTACAGTCGCCAACTAATATTCGGATACGCACAATGTTGCTAAAATGTCGTAAAAATAGGACGATTTCGACGATTTGTGATGATAAAATTGGTTGCGATGTTTATTATAATAGAGTGCCAGCACAGTTGAAGATTAATTTGCTGGCTTTCAGTCAGTGTTGTGTTTCATTAAAACAAAACTTGCTCGAAATTTCGCGAGGCCTGCGGGTGCATTTCGATTTCAACCACCGTGCATACCTACGTGCGCCGCGAAGGGCGGAAAACGTGCATGCGGCATTGACTCCACGACCCCGTCAATTCAGGCTGTGCTGTTTAAGATCGGTTTGGCTTCATGCCGACGCTTGGAGCTTACGCCACTGGGTCCAGTAGCGCATACAATGACTTGGCGTCGGTGGTGGTTGCCAGCTGATCACCCACGTGGACCCAAACTCCGCTTCACGCACGTGACCGTCAGGCAACTCCGTGCACGTGATCTCAGGCGCGGTCACCGAGGTGGCCTACTGGTGCATTAAGGGCAAACTTCCCGCAATGGCCCACAGCCCGCCACACCGACCGGCTAGGCCTTAAACCAGCACTGCTTCGTCGGTGACAGCGACTAGTGTTGCCGAACTCTGGTGCCATGTGCAAAGCAAGGTGATGAGAATAACGCCTTTGTCAACAAGAGAAAGAGTGCCATCTAGTATAGGAGCGTTCATAAATTAACCCGCGTGTGTGTGGGTGCATGTGACCCTTCGCAAACCGTTTTTTTTTTCTCCAGGTTTTCGCCCTCCAACGTGGGCGTGCGGGCCTAGCTTACACGAGGGCTGGCCCTACATGAGTAAATACGACACATTACATTGTATGTTGTGAACCAATTTTTCAGAATTTTTTTCAGTAGTTCATAATTAGACGAGATAGCAGAAATTAAAATGTTGTACTTTGTCATACGTGCATAGGACGCGAGCTTCACTGCCAACGTAAACATCCTCTTATTCTGCCTCGACTAGTGCCTGCAAGCGAATTGTCTCTCCTGCCTTTTTTAATACAAGAGCCGAGGGTCAGTGTCACGTTTATGTCAGGAGCCTTGCCTCTATTTTTTGCTCTGCTCCATTTTAAGCATGAAATGCTTTTAGCTCCCGTTGTCGGCGACCTTCTAGTGACCTTTAGCCGAAAGCCAGAACCGCTATCCATTCGGGCATCGTTGCCAGGACAAATCGAGGTCGTCTGGGCAACCAGCCGAAACTTGAGAAAATGCGATTTCTGGCCCCCAACCCTTTGTATAGGACCGCATTACATAGGCTAGTTACTGCCCGTAGGAATTACAAAAAATATTGATTCCGATTTCGTCCTAATGTTTGTTCACAATAACACTCATCCTGTAACTTCTAGTACGCTGAAGTTTAATTTGTCATTTCCAATAGCGACGCTCAAAAGGCAGATACCGGACGCCATACACTTGATTATCATGTTTTGGCGGTGAGACAGCGTTGCCTATGTTCTTTTCAACCCCAACGGTCCGTGAGTTCCGCGGCGCGGCTGTTGCGCCGGCTGTAAAGATGGCGCCACGTTGCACGGCCAAGCTGGCAGCGTCTGGCGCGCGGCGGATGGCTGTTGGCAGTGTTGCCAGATTGGGCTATTTGTAGCAAAATTGGGCTACTTGAATTTTTGTTTGGCTGTGATTTGGGTGAGTTGGCTATGTGGCTATTTTCGGGCTAAATTTTTATGTGGATCAGGAATCGCAAAAAAGAGTGTTCCAAGCTGTATTCGTGGCATATCATTTGTACTTTTCAAAAAATAATTGCCATTGCTGAAATGTCGTGCAGCACGTCAACATGACGTCAACCTTAGAAAGTGAGTCCTTTACCTTGCAGGCAATGTAGCCATCTCTCAAGGTAAGCAACAATGGGAATGAATTCTGGCGAGCTGTTGCGAAAAGCACCAACAGTTCAGGTGAATTGCTCTTTCTTCGCTTGTCAGTGGTTGTCTGCATTACTGTGCTTGACCGTCTCGAATGCCACAGTAGAGGATGTATTCAACACGGCCACCTGCTGCGAAAACAGACCACCGAAACATTCTGGCTACACGCACTTTGGAAGCAATATTGTATTTGCGATGTGGTTAGAAAGAGCACTTTGGGTATTGTAATGATTTCAAAGCAAGCTTGGATAAATTTAATACTGCTTCTATGTACCCAACCAAATATTGTTTTTGCTAATCTCTCATGATTCAAGTCAGCTCCCTTAGTCAGAACAGAATCACTTGATTAAAAAAAATTATGGGGTTTTACGTGCCAAAACCACTTTCTGATTATGAGGCATGCCGTAGTGAAGGACTCCGGAAATTTAGACCACCTGGGGTTCTTTAACGTGCACCTAAATCTAAGCACACGGGTGTTTTCGCATTTCGCCCCCATCGAAATGCGGCCGCCGTGGCCGGGATTCGATCCCGCGACCTCGTGCTCAGCAGCCCAACACCATAGAATCATTTGATATTCTTTATGTACAGTTTGTTCTTATATTGGATCTTTATAGATGTGATAAGTGATGAGTTTTACGATTTCCAACCTTCGCATTGTGATATAAGATACACTGTAATGTAGAGCTTCAAATAATTTTATACCTTAGCCACTGTGAAACCATGGCTAATGATGTCTGTGTGATATTTGCTTCTTCATGCGTTTTACCTCTTGTAGTCAACCTCTTACTTGGGCGTTATTGATGCTTGCACATGTGATATATTTTTTTACTTTCTCTGTTTAGTGCAGGCCCCGTCAAACACGTGGTTTGGCCGTGTATTTGATGCTTTCAATTATCACTTTTAGTTGCAAATGAGAAAACGGTACTGGTTTGTTTCCATGACAAATTTTTTGTCATCGTACGCTAGCATAAATGATGGCTGCATTTTGGCTACAAGCTAGCGAGGCGCGACTGCATGGTTGGCTACTTTTGGGCTGTGATATCCGTCTGTTTTGGCTGTGTCACTCGGCGACATCTGGCAACACTGCAGTGTTTGGCCGACACGACACTTGCAATGAGGTTCAGTTCAAAACAGGTTCATGTGCTGCGGTGTGTGCCGTTGCGAACAAACAGTGTACCCATTTTAAGATTCTAGGTAGTATCATCTCCAAGCAATCTGCTTTGCCGGTAAACATTTCATGCTTACATCTACTCTCGATTACGGGAGCACCATAAGTTTTTTGTAAGCTGCCTACTTTTTATTTAGTAGCGAGCTATAATCAGTGACGTACGTCGCAAGCAGGAGACAGTGCGCCTCACATGGGTTAATGCTTGTGACCTGGATTATCGGGCAGGATGCAGGCGGCTTTCTCGCTTAAGGAAGGGCACACGAACTTTCTTTTTGAAATTTCAGCTCTTTTTCATCCCTGCTGCGGTTCGATGCTTTGCACTTGCAGACATAATTAATATACAGCGCGTAATTTAAGCCCTGTCCTCACCTCGTGAGGGGCCTTTCAACGGTGCGAGGATAGAAGGCTCTTGACGTCATAGAGCAGATGTATAGGAGATGTTCAATGGATCCCTCACGTACAGAGTGGTCGCACGGAGGTGAATCACTAATTGCAGTAGTGTTCAAGATCGTTAGCTGTAATTAAATATTCTTTAATTACGTGAAGAATTAAGTGATCGTGAGGCATCAGGCTGTGTCCTCATGCTTCACGATCCCAGAAAGCGACACGTGCATTACTGCAGTTCCAGAAGTGGACAAGCCTCAGTGAGCGACTGTGTAATTGCGACGTGCACCTCTGAATGAACCTAATAGCAACGCTAAATGATTTCTTTGCTTACTTTCTTTTCATCTCTTACCACAACGTCTCTTACCAAACAACATTGAAATTAAGGGCGTCCCTGCAGACTGTGCGCCACTTGAAGCCGTCGCGAAGTTGGCTGAGTTGGTCGGTGAGCCTGTGACCGCAAGTGACATTCATATATGTCATAAAGTGCCAACCGCAAAAGGAAATGAAAAAAAAAATCGTTGTCGTGTGGTTTGCGAGGCGAGAAAAGCGTAATGCAGTCCTTACGAAAGCAAAGTAAATGCGGATCACGACTGTTGTGCCGGGGCACTAGAAAGAGAGTGCCGTGTACATAAACGAGCATGTCACCCGAAAAAGCAAGCAAATACTTGGCGCTGCGAAAGCAAAAAAAAGAGGCAGGTGGGGGGAAGCACGTATGGACCGAGGACGGGAAAGTTTTCGCACGTCCACAAGATAGCTTCCCTGTGCTCCGGCTCATCAGCCGCGAGGACGCACATCTCATGATAAACAATGCTGAAGAGCCGTGATAAGCCTTGCAGAGCGCTCTCTTTCTTTCTTTCTTTCTTTCTTTCTTTCTTTCTTTCTTTCTTTCTTTCTTTATTTATTTATTGCATACTGCAGACCTAGATCAGCTCCAAGCAGGGTGGTTATCCCAAGCTTATGTCTTATTTTGTTGTTGGGCCAAGATGGCTGTTGCACCGGCAAACCTAAAAAAAAACTGCGAAACAAGGACTCCTAGCCTACCTTCATCTGAATGCGCGATCATAGGAACATAAGCATGATGATATGGATTTGCTCTTTGGTTCTACTGTTGTTCAGTTTGACGCCATAATGGTCTCGGAAGCTTGGTACACACGACATAACGCTCCGTTTACGCGTACTGGTTATGAAACATTCGTGCTAACCCGCCCGCAACGCCGGGGCGGTGGCATGTTGCTGTTGGTTAGTCGCGCTCACAATGTGCAAATTCTGGAGGAATTCTCTGTCTCAAATAATAATTTTGAAATAGTAACTGTGCGAAACGTCTCTAGGATTATATCAGTGGTCTATACCGGCCTCCTAACGCTCGGTGTCAAGCTTTTCTTGATTTTCTGGAGGAAATGTTGGAAGTTGTGTCCCAAAACAAATATGCACTGTTTCTCAGCGGTGACCTGAACGTAGATCTTCAGTCTGTTTCCAGCATTAGCAGTGATTTTCAGTCAATTCTCACATCTAGTGAACTTAAAAATGTTACAAATGAACCAACCCGCATCACTAATAGAACAAACAGCGAGCTTACTTGATCTCTTTATTACAAAGGCAGACTGCGATATTGTGCCAAGTGGAACACTTATGTGCGATATTAGTGGTCATCTTCCTGTCTTTGCTTTTATTTCTAGTGGAAATGAAGTAAATCGTGAACGTAGCAGTCCTGTGCGCACGCACGATATTACAGATCGTTTCCTTCATGCCTTTCGAATGGTAGTTCAGATTCATGATTGGAGTCACGTTCTATCGTGTACCGACATAGATAGCGTGTATGAAGCGTTCATTACGAATTTTAAAGCTGTATATAAAAAAAAAACATTTTCCAGGTATTGTTACCAGAAAATATCAGAACTCTCGAAAATCTTGGATAAACACTTCCTTTCACAAGCAGATAAATTTGAAAAAAAGAACCGCATGTACTGAACTTTGTGAAAACTAAGGATAGCGACAAACTTAGAGCTTTCAAATTGTTTACAAAAAAGCTCAAGCTCAACGCTAAACTAAAAGCCGCGAAAAAAGAGTATTATGAAGCCTATATTTTACCGATGTGGTGAGCAACTCTGCTCTGTCCTGGAAGCGACTAAGCAGCCTTATAAAATAGACCGATGTTTAGCAGAATGCGTTGTTGGGCAAGTTGGTTCATTGTATTTGGAAAGATTGGATGCGCTTTGTAGACGATCACAAGGAAGAAGACGTTACAGGTGCCTTTCCCGTCTTCTTCCTGTGATCGTCTACAAAGCGCATCCAATCTTTCCAAAGACTGATGTTTGAAATGTTGACAGCATGCTTGTAAACAACCGCGTTATCAGCGCGGCAGATCTTTCAAGTATTTTAAATGATCATTTTATAGCTGTCGAAGAGCCCACAAGTTGCAACAGAACAAGCATACCCTCGATTCATAAAACAGCAAATTTTTTCTGGCAGTATGGTGTTCTTTCCCACAAGTGAGAATGAACTTAAAAATGTGTTTTATAGCCTAAAAATTCCTAGTCACATGATGCAAATGATTTGCCAGTTAAGCCAATTAAATTGGTTATAGACGGAACTGCGCCCGTTTTAGTTGAAAGTTACAACTTATGCTTAGAACATGGGTGCTTTCCGAAGGAAATGGAGCTTGCAAAGGCGGTAGCAATCCAAAAAGATGAAAATAAAAACGACCCAAATAATTTCAGGCCGATTTCCATTTTACATGTCTTTTCGAAGGGCTTAGAAAAAATCATACACATGCAATTATATGATTTCTTAGACAAACACTCGCTCATCTCGACATCACAATATGGTTTTCTCAAAGGGAAATCAACAGAATAGGCTTTACTAACGAAAAAAAAATTATAACCATGGCGCTTGATGCAAATAACTTGTCTTAGGTATATATTTAGATCTCACAAAAGCATTTGATACTGTTCATCATATTACACTTTCAGCTAAGCTTGAACAACACGGAGTACGTGGTCACGCAAACGAGTTTTTGTCTTCGTATCTGCAACATCGGACTCAGTACGTCAGCCATAATCATTCAAACTCAAACATAAAACCTATCCCGCACGGTGTGCCGCAACGGAGCATTCTCGGAGCACTTCTTTTCATTGTTTACATGAATGACCTTTTCTCGACCGCTGAAAATATCAAATGGATTTGATATGCAGAAGGTACCACCATTTTTTTTTCAGGGGCACAAGTCCGGCACTCGTAAATTGTGCAAACATTGTGCTCCAGGATATCGCGAACAGGTCTTACAAAAACTATTTAAAAATTAACGCTAAAAAAACACAAGCGATCATATTTCGACGAAAGCATGAGGCCCTAAATCTTGAAAGCAGTTTGTATTTAAAAAAATGGATAAATTAACATTTTAAATGAAGTTAAAACACTAGGAGTTATATTATCGGAAAATCTACTCTGGAACAAACAAGTCGAGTGTCTTTGCGGAAAGCTAAATAAATAACGGTGCTGTTGCATAGACACCGACCTTTATTGCCTACCATCGCGAAACGAACTGTGTACAATTTACTTTTTCTTTCTATACTAAATTATTGTCACCTAGTCCGGGCAACATCAAAACATAACGTCACTAAGCTAAAATTATGTCAAAAACGAGTAATTCCTGCTGTAGCTCATCTTTCTTGCAATCTACACACGTCTAGATATTTGTTTCGAATGCAAAATAATACCGGTTGAACTCATTTATTTATTTCGTTTGGCATGTATGTACAAACTACGTTGAGAAGGGTAAATGTTGAATATATCAATTTATTGAACCTGAATCGTCGTGAAATTCCCTATGACACAAGACATGCAGGCATTTGGTTAACACGTTTTTCTCGTACTAATTATGGACAGCAATCCGTATCCTACCGCACTGCTGATCTTCTAAACACCCTAACTACAATTTGATTAAACCCGGATAGTATGTCTCCTCGTTGCTTTTTCACTTATTTCCTTTCGGGAAATCCCGCTGTGTGATTCTTGTACTTGTACTTCATTATTGTATACATATTTGTATGCATGAGCACATATACACATATACGTATGTCGTCTATTTATGTCGAGTTTGATACATCTGATGTATTCATTCTTGTTCTTCATTTACTTTTTAGCTGCATTGCCACAGCTTCTTCTCTGAAATTATTTTGTGTGTACCTCTCTGATACCGTTTCCTTTTCTTTCTGCTACGTCAAGAAAAAAAAAATCAAATTGCTGCCTGTACATCCACGCTACTGAATTAGACGTTTCTTTTTCTTCGCATTTTCTGTAAAGTGCCTAGACTTATGTTAAGCTGTCATATGTTACCACTGCACACTGTCGAACTGTACCACAGGGGGCCGGGCTTAGTCAAGCTGCAGTAATGCAGCTTTTTCCCGCCGCCCCCCTTTCTCTCTTCATTGAGAGATGAAATAAAGTTTGATTTGATTTGAATTACAGGAAAACTCAAGGGCTCCGAGCATTTGTGAGCCGAAAGCACATGAAGCTAGCAGTCAGTGAAGCCAGGGAAAGCATCGTGGAGAAACCAACAGTTCTTTTATTTAATATGTTGACATAACAATGGAAAGGGAAATGAAAATAGTCGGAACAACAGCCTGCCGCCGGTCGGAGCCGTATTTCATCACCTTCCAGATTTACAATCAAACATCATCAATACTAGAGTCGAGTACAAACTGGGCTAGTTCGCTGAAGGACTCAAGTATTATGCTGCTTATATTTTATCTACAAGTCTTTGCCAAGCTCAGTGGAACTCCCTCTCCTAGTTTTGTATAGTATTTTAATCCATGAATGTGTTATGCCGCGCCGCCTTTGTATCTAATGTGTGATTTACAAAACCAAGCTATATTTGGTGCACGTGATTTTCGAAAGCGCCAGAACGCATTAAGTATTTAGGGGAAAAGGTGAAAATGCGCCAACTCGCCCCTGTATACAGTACGCTGTGACGGCAAGCTCTCAGAGTTCAAATAAAAACGCTAGAAAACAAAACAAAACAAAACTAACTAAAGCACATAAGCGGCACACGAGATTGCGTAGCACCCGCCGTCTTTAGTTTGTGTAGGCTTTTTTTCGTTCTGTTGAGCTCTTTGAAGTGTCACGTGACTCCTTGCCCTCACCGCCCCTGCTATGCAGTTTCGTTTTTGCGTCTACTCACGTCCACAAAGACTTGACGAGTTAGGGCTATCCTCGCTTCTTCCGCTATCGTATTATGGTTAGGTGGTCTGAGAACCCTGGACGCCACCTGAAGCAGTTTTGAAACTTGGCTTTCAGATTCCAGTCGCTGAGACGGGGGCGTTGATTGAATCAGCGAAGCTGCCGCACGCCTTCAACGTCGGGAACCTACGGAAAGTTTTTCGTCCCTTCCCAGTTCACGATAAAGAATGCGCAGTGCCGAACCGTGGTGCTGCGCATATATCACATTTAGCGGAACACTGAAAACGTAACTTTAACTGTGTTAGTAAAGTGGCACCCTTCTTCAATAACCAAGAAGTACGACAGAACTCATCTCACGATGACTGTCGATACTGATGCGAAGAGCAATCGAGCAATGTAGCGACAGATCGTATACGCCGAAGCCACGTTTGTTGAACACGTTTAGCGGTAATTAAGAGGCTTTCGTTATCTCGGCGATATGCCACGTACTTCGATATCGTACGACTTTGCTATGGCACTTGCTTGCCAAGGTGGCCCATGAGCATGGTGGCCCATGAGCATGGAGGCATGACGTCGACTGTATGGCGCCGACCCAATGACGATGGAACGACGCGGAAGGAATATGACGTGGACAAAGCAGCACCACGACGACGGCATGACCACAATGAGATGTCATGATTTAACTTACGAAGGTGATATAACGAAGACAACGTGACGACAACGACACGAGGACAATGAGATGACGACGACTGCATGACGACGATGGCTTGAAAAAATTTTTTACGTGGCAGTATAACGTTGTTGAGCCCTTTCGGCAAGTATACGACATCGCCTGGCCAACTTTTACTTCGGTGAGGATCCGTGTTATCAAGATATGTAACCTTCCGTTGCAAGTCACCGCGTTTTCCGATCGTCCACCGCAAGCTAAGCGAGGGAAAGCGGACCAATTGCAGAAGCCGGCACCGCCATTCTTATCCGGTTATTTAATTTCACTGCGCTAGCTCGGCCCCACCAAAACCCTCTCCGCTTCCGCGTGCTCCTCGCTTCTTGTTAGCCAACTAAATAAAGAAAAGATGCCGAAGTATGGTGATGCTATTTGCTTTGAAATCAAACAAAACAAACTTCCTATAGACGAGCAGAGCGTTTGACTGGGCGGTTCGAACAACGCTGCGGCCCACCGCCCGATTCTTATGTCGGCGGTTAGGTAAGTTTGACGTCAGGAGATTGGAGTCAGTATAGATTGGAATAGCTTTACGTTATAGGGTCCACGATCAGCCAGAACAAACGCAATATCCAAAGACTGGTGGTGACACCGCCTTCGCGTTTCCGGACTGGCTCGCCGTGGTGTCATGGATTTGTGACGGCGTCTGTTCAGACCTAGTTAAGTTTGCATCGGTAAAGACTAACTAGAATGTGTTATAAAAGGCTTAGAGGCTGAACTTGGCAAGCTTGAAGAATTTCCAGTAAACCATCAGAGCCGAAAAGCGAGAAAAAAAAAAAACATTTTGCAATCCGTGTGCAGACTGACGTTCAGGAGCTGAGATTTCGGTGCGAAAATGAATAATAATAATAATAATCAAAATAGAACTTCATTCTCCATTTTCTCTATATATAATTGGCCTATTGCAACAACGTTAAAGAAACTATGGTTTTGAAAGAATAATTCATCAGCGTAGATTGAATTAGTGTTTGCCTGTAATAAACTTTTAATTAGAGTTCAAGGAACCTTGAGAAATAGTTACGCGAATTCTCCACCGAGGGCTCGAGTTTTCCAATTCCAACACCTTGGCATCGGAACAACAAAGGCAGTCGCGCCGGATCACAACTGAAGTTATCATGCGAGGGGGTTAAGAAAACGGCATCCAATTTCCGGCTGAGCCTGCAGGAACCAGAAAATTAAACGTTGTCCTCGCAGCGGGCGGAAATAAAGCGACGCACCATTTACTTCCGGAGGAGGAACAAGAGGAAGCGAGAACGTCGGCAGAGGAAGCTGGCCCGAAACAAAGGGGCGAAAGAGAGTCATTGGCGCGAAGAAAGCGAAACCATGCTAAATTTATGAAGTACAGTCTGAATTCTGAAATTTTACGCGCCGAAACAACGATCTGATTATAAGGCACACCAAGTGAGGGACTCAGCATGAATTTTGACCCGGGACAGAACGCTTGTTTCTGTGCTCTCTGCATTTTTGGTGAACTCTTTGCCTTTCGGGGTGCCTTACCTCCCCGTCTTGCGACCATGGACGCGGAGCATGCCACAGGCCCTCCTGGCCAGAAGTCATCACGGCTGTCAACCGCAAGGAAGCGAGTTGGCTCCCCCAGCGACACCGAGGACACCGAGCTGTACTCTATGTCGGAAGACGACTCATCCGACGATGGCTTCATACCCGTCCGGAGTAAGAGGGCGAAGAGAAAGATCGCCAACACAGCGCCGTCACCTCCTGCGAGCACTACGACTATGAAGTCAAGGCCTGCGCGCTGGCCACACGTCATCATCTTTATGCCGGAAGAACCGTCAAGCAACCTACGGTTGCTGAACAGGCAAGCCCTATCCATTTTTCTGGAACGTGCGGTGCCGGATCAAATTAAAGACATCAGAATAAACCCACGCAAGAATATACTCGCCATAGACGTGTACAACGCGAGTGCGCTTGGAACACTTCAAGAAATCACGGAGCTTGGCGGAATCAAAATGCGCCCCTTCATCCCGATCGACGACACATCGATAGCCGGTGTAATTTACGACATTGACGTTGCCATTCCCAATGAAGATTTACCTAGCCTCATCAAGCCGGCAAACGAGGGCACGATCATTACCCAAGTGCGCCGTCTTGGGAATACGCGCTGCGTAAAAGTAATCTTCAAGGGGGATTGCATACCCTCCCACGTTAAAGTCGGACATTTTCGACATCCAGTTCGACCATTCATCCAGAAGCCGCTTCAATGCCATCAGTGCTTCAGGCTAGGACACGTAAAGGGCGTGTGTCCGAACTCGCTTCTGTGTCCCCGTTGCGCTGAACCTCATGCAGAAGTGACCTGCGGTGCCACAGTTCTGAAGTGCGCCAACTGTAGCGGCCCTCACGCAGCCTCGTCGAAAGACTGCCCCCGCATCAAGAGGGAGCGCGCGGTTCTGAAGCAAATGGCCAGAGACAATTCGGCCCACAGGGAGGCAGCCGAAGTAGTCCGGCGTCGGCGTCGACGTCGGCACCGTCGTAAGTCTTCAAAGAAGGCGCATGAGCGAAGCGATAGTACCCGCTCCACTACGGTACCACTTAGTCGCGACGCGATAGGGCCCACCACTTCCACGAGGGCATCAGATAAGACTCTTTCTTTAGAGGAATGGCCTACGCTACCGAGCCGCTCCCTTGCTAAGGAACCTCAGAAGGTCACGGCGCCACCGGAGCCTTCTCCGGCCATTGATGATTCACCTAAAACAGATCAAGTCATCTCGGTGCTACGTTCCCTCATGGAGGCCATCCGAAAGATTTTAGTTGAGATGGGGACACCGTCTGCTCGAAGCGCACTTAAAGTGCTGGACGCCTTAAGCCCAGTGCTTGAATCCCTAAACTAGAAAGATGGCTACCCATACCCCATCCTTCCGAAAAGAAGTCAAGGCAGTGTCCGTCATGCAGTGGAACGCCAGAGGGCTAAAATCACGAATTTCAGATTTCCGTCAGTATGTGTACACCAATGTGTTTCCACTCATCGTCATTTGTGAGCCCAACTTGTCGAAACCAATCAGACTGTCAGGGTACGAATGTTTCATGCCATCAACAAATAGTGCATGCAGCAAAATCATCATTTTTGTTCGTCGGGAACTCACCTATGTTTTGCAACCGATTGCGCCCCACGACGACAATCAGTATATATGCGTCACAGTTAAAAAGAACAAACTCTTGTTTACTCTCATAGGCGTGTATATATCGCCTTCCAACAATTTCGACACTAAAAGATTAGCGGATATCTTGAGTGTTTGCCCCGCTCCATGGGTCATCATAGGAGATTTCAATGCACACCATCCAGCATGGGGAAGTACAAAGACAAATGCAAGAGGACGAAGATTATCAAGCATCGCCTACAACTATGGCCTTACTCTCTTGAACGATGGTAGCCCCACCTTTCTTCGAGGCGTGACATACGGCAGCTGCCTCGACCTTGCTTTTGTCTCCAACTCTCTCGCCAGATATGTGAAGTGGTTTCCAGATATTGAGACCCATGGGAGTGATCACATTCCCACCTATCTGAACATCAAAGGCTTGATGTCTAGATCTGGCCCACGGAATACCATTCGGACGATTCAATGGGCCAACTTCAAATCTGATATGGAAGATGCCTGCAGCGAGGGCCTGCCCTCTGGGTTAGAACAAACAATTAAAAATACGATGCGGAACGCCACTCGCATACTGACGATCTCTCACACGCGAAACGACTTCGACATAGAATTAGAGCGACTTCGCGCACTTCGTCGCCGGGCGGAACGTCGATATCGGCGTACAAGATCAATCCATGACCTTAGGGCAGCCAGGAGGATACAAAAGAAGATTCAGCGTCGAATGAATAGATTAGCGTCGGAACGTTGGGCAACGTTTTGCCAAACACTCGACCCCCGCAAGCCGCTGTCTCACATTTGGAAAACGGTGCAAGGTCTGCGTTGCCTTCCGGAACAGCGTTTTCCATTCAAGGCACTCGCGCTTTTCCAAGGGCGGCAAGACATCGATGTCGCAGAAGACTTTTGTGTGCGAATGGCAGACCAAGCGACACGCCCAGATCCTCCAGCCCGAGATGATGTCCCCCATTCCCGAGATTGCCGCATGGACCTTCCTTTTACAATGGAGGAGCTCGAGGCGGCACTAGCTCTCTGCAGGCGCTCATCATCTCCGGGTCCAGATGGTATATCATACCGAGCCTTGTGCTATCTCGGAGAATCCGCACGGACAGCACTATTGAGTCTCTACAACACCTCATGGCAGGAGGGAAATGTTCCTGACGACTGGAAAGTGAGCCGCCTGGTGCCAATATTGAAGCAGGGCAAATCCCCACTAGAGCTCAGCTCTTACCGCCCGATAGCGTTGGCCAGCTGTGTAGGAAAGATAATGGAACGGATGATCCTTGGCCGCCTGGAATGGTACCTTGAACACTACAAGATTTATCCGAGTTCCATGGCTGGTTTCCGACGTGACCGCTCTTCCATCGACAATGTAGTTGATCTCGTTTCATATGTCCAGCACGAAAGGCCCCGTAAACGTTTATCTGCAGCTTTATTCTTAGATGTGAAAGGGGCATACGATAACGTATTGCATGAGGCTATTCTCGACGCTCTTGTGACGGTTGGCCTAGGTGGCCGAGTATTTTTATGGATTGCAAGTTACCTATCTGCAAGATCATTCTATGTATTAACTGACGATGGCCCAACTACGCGACGCTATACCAGCAAGGGCGTTCCTCAAGGCGGTGCTCTCAGCCCGACGCTATTCAACCTCGCTCTTATTGGGCTTGCTGAACACTTGCCAACTACCACCAAAATTTCAGTATACGCAGACGACATCTGTCTCTGGACTTCGGCAGTCACACGTCCTCAGATACGTGCACGGCTTCAGAGAGCGGCTACTTTGACAGCGAGCTACTTGTGTGAACAAGGTCTCAGCATATCGCCAGAAAAATGCGCCCTAGTGGCGTTTACTCGCAAACCAATGACGCCTTATGTCATCTCAATCAACGGGCGGACCATTTCCTATGTCAGAACCTACAGATTTCTAGGCGTAATTATCGACCGAGACCTCTGTTGGAGCCCGCACGTGGCTTACATGAAACGACGCCTAACAGCAACCTCCCAGTTGTTTAAATACCTGACAGGAAAGACGTGGGGGATGTCAGTAGACGCAATGCTGAGACTCTACAGAGCTCTCTTTCTCGGTTTTTTAAGATACAGTCTACCTGTACTGAACAACACCTGCAAGACAAATATTCGTGTTCTGCAAGCAGCGCAAGCTCAAGCACTCAGAGTTTGTCTTGGTTTGCCGAGATGCACGTCAACTGAGGCAACTATTGCGATTGCTCGGGACCATCCAATGCAGACTCACATCACGGTGGAAACCCTGAGAACGCATATCAGACATTTGGCACGGGCCCCCTATCACCACCTTGCAACACTACCTTCAGACAGGCACCAAGCATCATTCTCAAAAACTATTGTCAAGTACAACGACAAACTTCCCTCGGGCTTCACCGCTGCATCTAAACCATCGATGCCCCCTTGGTGCCTTGTCAGCCCCACAGTCCATCTCAACGTGCCAGGAATCGGGAAAAAGTCTGAGCTGTCGTCGCCTGTGCTGAAACAACTGTCTCTGCTTCTTCTGCACGAGAGGTACGCAGACAGTGCACATATTTATACTGACGGTTCCACAAACATCCAGTGTTCGTCCGGTGCTGCAGTCGTCCCAGAAAGAGGTATTACCATCAGCTTTAGGACTGACCACCCAACGACATCTACATCTGCGGAACTAGCTGCTCTTCGAGCTGCACTTTGTTTTGTCAATCGGGAACCACCTCGACAATGGTCAATTTTCAGCGACTCAAAGGCAGCCCTACAATCTGTACTATCAGCTCTGCGTCGCGGGCCATCTGAACAGCTCGTATTCGATATTAGATGCCTACTTCATACATCACATGAGAAAGGACATCGCGTGACGTTTCAGTGGCTGCCAAGTCACTGCGGCGTCATCGGAAATGAAGACGCCGATAAAGCCGCTCGGACAGCTCTTGAAGACACACAGGAAGAGGCCATACCACTTTCACGTTCCGACGCAGCCAGCAGACTTCAAGTGCTTGCACAGGAGATCACGCTCTCTCTATGGTGCACACCAAGCAGCCAGACCAACCGCAGCGATCATCAACACGACCTGCCCTCCTTGATGCATCTCTGTATGCCAACCGGACTCCGCCGAAGTGAGGCCACCCTGCTTTATCGCTTATGGCTAAGGGTGGCCTTCACGAAATCTTACTCGTTTCGCATTGGAATGGCCGACAACGCTCTCTGCAATGCCTGTCTTTGCGAGGAGACGCTGGAACACATTCTGTGCGACTGTCCTGAATATAATGTTCAGAGACAGTCCATGGCGTCCGTTCTAGCGCACCTTGACAGTAGACCATTGTCAGTTGCAACCATTTTCACATATCGCCGACTGAAGACATCGCAGCTGAAGGCGACGAAGGGACTACTTCGGTTTATGAAGGATACGGGCTTGGACAAGCGACTGTGACAGTGATGTCACGTACCACACAAGAGTGACAGACTGTAACCAACGATGTGTGTGCCGTGTTATGTGCCCTCTATCTCTTCTCCCCATCTTTCATCCCCCCCATCCCCCTCCCATGTGTAGGGTAGCAAACCGGTTAGGCAAAACTGGTTAACCTCCCTGCCTTCCTTCTCCACTTTTTCCTTCCTTCCTTCCTTGACCCGCTGAGGTTCTTTAACGTCCACATAAGCTATAAGTGCGCGAGCGTTCTTGAATTTCGCCCACGTCGAAATGCGGTTGTCGCGTCCGGGATCGAACCCGCCACCTCGAGGTAAGCAGCGCAACGCCATAGCCACTGTGGTACAACAGCGGTTCTTGTTTGAGATCAACCTGTTAGAATTCACATTCGGGTAGGCAATGTGGTTATAATTTGTGTCTTACTGTAGTCCGCGTTCGTAACGCGCTATGTAACCTATTCTAATATGTATGTTTTTTGACCGAACGCACGACGGGCTCCCGCTGCCGTTCCTTCAACGCAGCCTGCTCTTCGGCAGAATTGACGCCATGCGGCTTCAGTGAGCTCGTTATTTCTCAGTTGCGTACTCGTTCTGCGTACCGCACGCGCCTGAATCATGTCCTAATTTAGCGGATTCGTTCTTTATTGCAATAAACCGTTATGCGTACCCGTTGTTTGTGCGTTCTGTGCTTTCGCGTGGTATACGCAGGGTGTCTCAACTATCGTGCACCAAGAGTTAAATAATATGGAAATGCCACGTAGCTCGATAGAACGATGCCGTCGCTTGGGGATAGGTTATTTTTTGCATTACGCCTAAGTACATTAGTCGCAATTAATTAAGCAGCCTCCCAAATCTTATAATTCGGTGAGGAGCGTCAGTGAGAAAATTGTAGAGCGACATGAACACCTTCCCATACAGCTTTCTGTTGCTCCATACGTGCTACGTAAAAGTGTTTTTCCGAGATTGAAAGAAGCGCGCGAATACACACAAAGTGCCTCGGGCGCCCAATCCCGTGCAGTGCCGTGGGATCTGGACATCAACAAAAATGACGAACATGGCAGGCTGTTCGCTTGCATCGCGGGGCTGAACCAGCGGGGGCAAACAAAATCATTGGTGCTACATCGTGTGCAGCAAGACGTGGACGACAAAGGCAATGGCGGGGATGGCAGCAACGAGTGGGAGGCGAACGTCAATGTCACACGGTCACAGAGAAAAACAAGACGCACATAGCGTGGTGTGTGTGTCCTGTTCTTCTCTGCGTCTAGCGATAGTTACGCCACACCGAAAATCCTTCAAGATGACTTACTAACAAGCCCAAAACTTCGCAATGATCGTCACATGGTACCGACGCAGATGGATACGCAGCAGCGAATGCTGACCTGAAACGATCAACAGCACAAAGAACAGAACGACGACGGACTCTGTGTTTGGTGCGTGGGCTCCGAGATCCGGCGTGCTGGCAGGTTTTGCTCCCGCCGTCTCACTCGGCGCGCTTCCCTGCGTGCGTTCCCGGATGCCCCGAGGTAGTGCTGTTAGCCGAGGCAGCATAAGACCCCCCGTATAAAACTAAATGTAGCGACATACCTTTATCTTGCCGCTGCAGCTGCTGCGAGAAGCATTAGGTGAGGCTGGAGAGAAGGTCTGCGTCTCCCAATTGGTTGAGCGCCATCATGTGGTATTTTTCGCTCCCTTTTCTCTGTGTTTTTTTACCTTGTTTTTCGCGTCTCGGCGCACCCGTCACCATGACAGCTCGCCGTCGAGTTGCTGAGGCGAGACATTCGCAAGGGATTTGACACGTTTTGGCTAAGCTTCGTGGCTACCCGCGTCATTGAAGAACTCTCTTTTTGTTTTGTTTCGTGTTAGGGACTGCGTTTAAGGGTGCTGATGGTGCCTAATTGTACGAACAGAGCTTCTTTCTTTGTTCACGCGGTACGGGGCTCAGACATGGGTAACCCTATATACAGGGTCTGTTCACTGTGCTTGGTCAGATGCTCCCTTGCTCACGGTGCTTTCGTCAACAAGTGTACGAAGCTGTGGAGTACGTATGCTGTGCGCCGCCATGTACTATGCTAAAAACGTAACCCGCTTTATTATTGCACTAATGAGAGTTGCAAATATATTTCCCAAGAGGGATAACCAATTGACGCATATTTTACACCCGCGTTGCAGCGCAAAACGCCATCATTTGCAAGGTGCTCATTTATGGAAACCATTTCTATGGGCATATTTCATCCTTGCAAACTCTTTGTTTACAAATGAAGTAGTGGCTGCACTGTGACATTCGCACTTGAGAGCCAGCGGGACAAGTTTGTCATGCATCTCTTACTCCTATCGACTCTCCCTTAGAAATAGTCTGGGTTTCTGCTCAACTTGGTCATAAATTTTGCATTATTGGCGCCTGCTATAGGCCACCAAGTAGCCAACCTGAATTCATTGATCTGTTAAATGACGCTATCGAGCAGATCCTTGTTAGGCACCCGAATTGCCTCTTATTTTTAGCTGGCGACTTTAATTTTCCCGCGATTAACTGGACGACGCTTACTGTTGGCTCCGATAATAACAGACAGGAGAACATTTAACTTTCTTCATTTACTTCAATATCACCAGCTCACCCAAATTGTTCACGAGCCCACTCGCGGTAAACACATCCTGGACCTCATCCTTACAACCCATCCTGAGCTCTCAGACATCCACGTCTTGGAAGAAATAAGTGACCACAAAGTTGTGCACTGTTCTTTCCTACTTCCACGGACCGACAAAACAAAAACCAGGAAGCTTATCTACAACTACGCACGTGCGGATGTTGAAAAAATGAACCTGTTGCTGGAAACTTTCACAAATAGCTTTCAGGCCAATTTTCATAACCGTACGACTAATGAAAATTGGAAGTTGTTTCGTGACAAACTCAAAGAAATTGAAGATTCCTGCGTGACAAAACTAATGATAAGTACGCGTACCAACGATCCTTGGTTCATTACAGATGTCAACAGGGCACTAAATAGGAAAAAAAGAGCATTTAGTAAAGCGGTTCGATCAAAGGAAACTACAGACTGGGAAAACTATAAAAGCATTTCCAAAATAGCTGAAAAACTACTTTCTGAAGCCAAAGACAAATATTTTAATTTTACACTTCCTAGTTTGATAAAAACCAACCCTAAGAAATTCTGGAACACTGTTAATCCTAAAACCGCTAGTACGGTTCCTGTTCTTTTGGACGCCCACGGCCGCACTCTACCTATCGAACAGTGTGCAGAACAATTCAATAGCCACTTCTCACAAGTTTTTACGAACGAATTGCCCATTTACAATCTACTGCTGCTTCCTGAGGCCGATATACAGATTCCATTTTCACCCATTCACATATCTGCGCTTGGCGTGGCTCGTGCAATTGAACGCCTACCTCAGCACACTAGCCCACGACCCGATGGTATTAACGCGAAACTCTTAAAAATTACCTGCCAACACACAGCTTTCCTGCTATCTCTCATTTTCCAACTGTCACTCGATACGACATGTGTGCCAGAAGATTGGAGATCCGCTTATGTAATGCCGATATTTAAATGTGGTGACAGATCCGCTCCTAATAATTACAGGCAAATTTCACTAACATCGATATGTTGCAAGGTACTCGAACATGTATTATACACTAACATTATGACCCATGTTAACCAGAACAACTTGCTTCATAACAACCAACATGGCTTCCGCAAACATTTATCGTGTCAGACACAGTTATTTGAGTTAATAACGGACCTCCATCAAGCAATCGACTCTTCCTTCTACATTGACTCCATTTTTATTGATTTCTCTAAAGCCTTTGATCGCGTGCCTCATAACCGCCTGATGATAAAGATACGCAACCTGCAGCTGGACCAACGTACTACGCAGTGGATCAACACATTTCTAACAAACCGCTTTCAGTCAGTTAAGTTAGGGAGCTTCTTATCAAGACGTACAGGTGTTGCTTCAGGAGTTCCCCAGGGTTCGGTGCTGGGTCCACTTCTTTTCTTAATATATATTAATGACATCACGTCGAACATAACATCAACAATACGGCTATTTGCAGACGACTGCGTAATTTACCGAGCAATATCGAGCCCTTGCGACATCATTGCTCTCCAGACTGACCTTGATGAACTAACTCATTGGTGCGCCAGGTGGCAAATGGTTATTAACGCAGACAAAACTAAGCATCTCAAGTTTACTTCCGCTGCTAACTCAAGTCCTAATGCCTACACAGTTAATAATACTATAATTGAAACTGCAGTGTCGGTAAAATACCTCGTTGTAAATTTTACTTCTAATTTATCCTGGAGCACTCATATTGAACTGATTACTACCAAAGCCTTAAAAAAACTTGGCCTTCTTAAACACCGACTACATCAAGCCAACCAGGATACAAAACTTCACGCATTCAACATGCTAATCAGGCCTGTGATAGAATACGCGTCAGTGATCTGGAACCCTCATTATACTTATCTTATTAACATGTTGGAATCTATACAAAACAAGGCTGCACGATTCATCCTTTCCCGTTACACTCGGCATCAAAGTGTAACATCACTGAAAATAACGCTCCATCTCCCGCCTCTGGCCATGCGCAGAAAATTCAGCCGTTTATCTTTTTTCCACACTCTCTACCACAATAACACACCATTCGCAAGTTCACATCTTCTCCCGGCGCCGCACACATCGGCTCGTGTAGATCATATGAAGAAGACTAAACCCATTTTCGCTCGAACAGAACGATTGAAATACTCACCTTTGGTCCTGGCTATCGAAGAGTGGAATTCGCTTCCTTCTAGCATTGCGGCTATCACTGAAACATAATCATTTCAAACAGCTCTTTGGTCATACTTAGAAAATTCCAACATAAAATGATGTACGTCTTTATTTTTTATTTTCTCTATTTTTTTTGTGCGTGCTGGTCGTATCGTTCCGTGAAATGTTAGATGCCATGCGATGTCTTGTGGAATGTGCTACATGTGCATTTTTCCAGATCCTGTTCCTAGCCATTTTTTCTCTTAAAAACTTGTACCTGGCTTGTTAACTTGTTTTCAGCTGTTTATAACTTGTGTTGTATATTTATAAGTTTTCGTTGATGAATCCCCCCCTATGTAATGCCCTCATGGGCCCTTAGGGTATTGAAATAAATAAATAAATAAATAAATAAATAAAGGCATAGGACCGCTTTCACCGCGTGTAGAAATGACAGGGGCACGACGAAACGGCGAGAATAGCTGAGATGCCCCGCGTTGATCGCACACATTTCTACATGGCGCTCGCGTTATTCAGGCGAATATGTCACGCGCCTTACGTTTGGCCATCGCGGTGATAACATGCTTAAATTATGAAACCGGTACAGCGCAACATCAAAAGGAAGAAACAAGCTGAGCCGGCCAGATAAAGGTACGCAGCGTTCTCTTCCTTTATCTGGCCGGCTCGGCTTGTTTCTTCCTTGTTTTATTTCTTCCATTTGTATGTTGCGCTGTATCAGTTTTAGAATGCAATACCAACTCGCCCAATCCTCAACCCTAAATTATGAAGCCGCACAAGCTCGACACGCGGCAGCCCATTGGGTACATGCAGGTGTACACGTGAGCACTTTCGAGCAGCGCAGACACATCGGGTTGTTGAGTCAACAGGTGCTGAATAGTGCTACGCACGCGCAATGGCATCGCCTTTCGCTTGCAACGGTAAAACCTTAACTTCATCGCAGCCCTTACACGCCGGACAAGTGTCTTTATATAACTAAGTCAAGAATCGGATCAATGCAATAGAAATAACCCGCGAAGCGGCTTGATCTGTGCAACCCGCGACAGTGCTTTTGCCTGCAGGCATAGTGGTCGTGGACGACGTAACGCTCAAATAAGCTCTGGCTGGTATAGGAACAGCGTGTACGTTACGTATGCGTTTTTGGCGAGACAAAGAGCTCTGAATGTTGCGCATTTACTCGACACTAAAAGGAATGCGTCCGCGAAACTAGTCTCAAAGTCTGGAAGCAGGCTGCAACCTGAAGCGGGAAAGAAAGTGCGCAGTTACTCTGACGAAAAAGCACAGAAATAATCTGCTTCTGCTAGTTTCATAGCGTTGCGTCATCGCACCTAGCATAGCGCACAATAAACAAGCTTAAAAAGCTCGGCGGCAGAGACACTCCAGACTGCTCACGAGTGGGAATTCGAAAGCACTGCAGTCGCCTTGGGGAAACGTTTTCGCTTAGGTATTCATCCGCATGTCGTTGTGCATGTCGTAAACTCGCACGCCATTCCTTTTTGTGTTCCCTTGCTTCGTCTTCTGCATCGTGCTTCCGTGGGCGACCACGTGCCACAGATGCCGCTGAGATAGACGCTTCGGAGTGCAACCCAGTAGACACAGCTTCAATAAAATCCGAAGAACAAACGCGGGAGGCAGCGGCATGACGCGTGCAATGACGCACGCACTAGACACACTTCAATTTATACACTCACGATTTGGCGTCGAGAGTGCATCGCAGTCGAGACAACACCGATGAAATCCGAAGAGTGAGTGACACGTGGGAGGCAGAGAGGCAGTGACGTGGGCAGTGTCGCACGTAACCGTGGACACTTTCGGTGGCTGAAGCCTACATACCAATAAGCTTGACAAATACGGACTACAATTTTACGCTAAAGTACTGGTGTGACGATCGCAGACTGTTATAAAAGAACTTGTCGGCCTCTATCAGACATGCGTTATCCAAATGCTCCGATGAAAGTGAGGGCAGAGTCGCCATGATACAATTTGAACTTGAAAAGGCTTTTGATAGAGTCGTCCATGATGTCATATTCTTGAATTTAGAACGTCTTAAAGCCGGTGAATTGATAACAGATGGAGTAAGAGTGGTGTACAAATATTGCACTGCAAAGTTAGTAAATAATAGGAAATTAGGCGCCAGTATAAAAGTGGGATCATCAATAAAACAAAGATGATGTTTGTCACCTCTTTTATTTGCCTTGTATATAGAGCCGTTTTGTTTGAAAATAATTAAAAGCCAATCTATTCGTTTGTTCATCTATGCAGGAATTGAGACTAAAGTTTTGGCTTATGCAGATGACGTGGCAACTTTTTTGCTGTGATACAGACAGGGAGGATAAAACTGTGAAAGATCTACTTTCTTGTTGCCCCACAACTTGAAGTGTTGTCTGCTGGACTAAGTGCCCAGGTGTATGGCACGGCAGCTGGCCACAGGCACTCGAGTATTCTTGCAGCACGAATTGGCGCGTTACCCCTGGAAGATATCTTGGGGTGCCATTGGAACATTATCGTGACAGTGCAGCGTATTGAATGGAAGAACTAAATAGAGTTGAAAACAGAGAAGTGGGGCGGGCATAATTTTTTGATGTTTTCAAGAGATAGTGTTTGCAATTTGTTTTTAGCTAAAAAGTGTATTATGTACTAAAAGTGTTATGCATGGCAAGAATTTCGGTGCAGAACTTTGACAGAGTGTTTGCGGTATATTTATGGGAATCCACTTGGCCGGTGTAACTTGTAACTAGCCGGTGTAACTTATTTCAATCGGTGAAGAATGGGGGACTGGGCTAGCACATTTGTTTTTGAAACAGATTGTTAATACTTTCTTTTTTCTTAAGCGACCAAAGTGATACATTTCTGCGTATTCAAGTGAAATTAAGATCTTGCTTGCCTGAGTGGCTTGTCTCCTCAACAAATGAACAAACTCCAACACTAATTGGTTTTCGGAGCGAAGTTATGTCCTTTTCTTTACTGAATGTACATTTTTCGAATGAACTTTGTCTTCTGTGACGCGTAAAAAACTCTATTTTGATCTGGTTGATGTTTTCTTGCAGCTCCGCGTATACCGCACGATGCATAACTTAAGACCTCAACGCAATGCGCTGAAACGCGTTAAAAATACCGGTTAGATCTTCAGCGAAAACCTTCTTTTTTCAATTGCATTCTGGCACTCTCCTTGTGAAGCCATGCCTACAAAGCAAGGGCTTCTTTGTTCCGTGGTCTGTTAACTGCATCATATGCAAGAAACCTGAAACTATTGAGCACATCTTCTTGGATTGCCATGGCTCCGTTTTCTTGTGGGATGTTCTCAAATGGACTCTGAAGAAAGAACTGCTGGTAAGGCTTTTCGGTATTCGGTTCTTGCCATGCGCAGATGCAGGAGGGGGGTGGGGTGCCGGCTGACTTGATAATGTTTTTCTGTATGAGCAGCGTGTGGAAAATGCGCATGGATGTCAGGAATGCCAGCGTAGGTAAAAGGTCTGTGAGGCAACACCTAAGTGAAAGTTTGAGGGACACGCGTGATGCCCTCAAGCACATGACTGAACCGCCAGAGTGGTTTCAGGACCTTGACAGTTTGGTGCCTGTGATATCCTCTTTGAAGGCCTTTTAAATCAGTACACTCTCTCCAAATAATGTAATATTATTTTTCTGCACCAAGTGACCTGCTTTGCACGCGTTTACGTTGTGTTGTAATGAAGGTAATAAACAAAAAGAAAGGCACCATGGCAACAAGGAAGCGTGCTCGTCTCACACCCCTGGGGCCCGGGTTCAAACCCACCTAGACGGGTATGCGAAAATTTTTTTAACTTCAATAATTGATTTTTTTGGATAGCATACGGCAGACAGTGTGAGCTGCTGGCTGGAACCTTACCATTATTGTTTTAAAGGAAGGTGTGCAATCAGTGCATTTTACCAGTGCCGACATATGGGGCAGATACTTGGAGACTGACAAAGAAGCTTGAGAACAACTTAAGGACCGCGCAAAGAGCGATGGAACGAAGATTTTCTAGGCATAACGTTAAGAGACAGAAAGAGAGCGGTTTGGATCAGAGAGCAAACGGGTATAGACGATATTCTAATTCAAATAAAGAGAAAAAAATTGAGCTGGGCAGGTCATGTAATGCGCCGGTTGTATAACCGTTGGACCATAAGGGTTACTGAATGGATACCAAGAGAAGGAATACGCAATCGAGGACGACAAAAGACTAGGTGGACCGATGAAGTTAGGAAATTCGCGGGTGCTAATTGGAATCGGTTGGCGCAGGACAGGGGTAATTGGAGATCGCAGGGAGAGGCCTTCGTCCTGCAGTGGGCATAAAACAGGCTGATGATGATGATGATGATGATGATGATGAAGTTTTTTTTTTTTTGACGGAAACGTGCCTGAGAAATCTGACGTTAGTCCGAGCATTTTTGACGTTTTCTTACGCGTCACGCCGTGGGCCATTTTTGGTAGCATCTTTCGGTTAGGCAGCCGACGACAACCCTGGATTTTCGCGTAAGGGGGCATATAATGCTTTCGCATTAAAATACGGTAAAAGTCAATGCGCAAACACCCAACAATAATTTTCAATGCCTCATGTTGCGCAACTCTATGGGCGAAGCCGGGCGCCCCGGAGCGAACGAGCTAACTGTGACGGCTAGCGGCGAGAAGACCAGGAGGACGCGAGGCCGGGCGAGGAGAAATGTCGTTACCTTTAGTTTTACTCACGGGGCTCAAAGACGCAGGTTAGTGGACTATTTGTCCCCCGGTTCAAAAGGGATACACTAAAGATCACCACCACCACCACCACCACTGCCACCACTACCACCACCACCACAATAATAATAATAATAATAATAATAATAATAATAATAATAATAATAATAATAATAATAATAATAATATGGCTACCGTGGAGGCGGCCGTAGAAGGCAGACTGCACGAGTTCTCAAGATGTGCACTGCCTCTCTTTCCACGTGTTACGGAAGATTTTCACAAGATACATGCCAAGCAGTTTCTCAGCTCTGCCCAAACATTTAGCCGTCTCAGCCGCTTACTACTATTGTGCTTCTATTTATTCGTGTTTGTATATTCTTGTCCATTGATGTTGTAATATCTATAGTCCGTTCTTAGGTTGCGAGTAATAATTTATTTTTTAATGGAATAATGTGTGGGTTCACACACCAACCATTGTCGCCGAACTGCTAGCTTAATGTAGATGGTATATAGAGTTTAATTATTGTCGGCCTAGTTCTTGTGTGCATCGCGGTGATGCAGCATTTGATGTGGTCATTTACGCGTCACGGCGTAGGCAATGACAACCAAACTCACGCAGCATAACACGCTTATTTTCACGCGACAGCGTTAAGCGCCCCGTGTCGCAAAGAATCTGTTGTCGGCGCCGGACGCCATACCGCAAAAAATCATTCCGAACCCCAACCACGCAGGCCCTCCGCGTGGCGCAGGGGCGTTACTGAACTAAACGAATTCCTCTAAGTAAAATGCGTCAGAAAAATCGTAAAGCACGACCTAAACGCCACCTACAAGCATGATAGCGTCGAAGTTTAATTTGCATATACCAGAAAACATGATTCTGTTACGCGGAAACCCAAACACAAACCCCTTTTCCAGCGATTCTACCATTCATACAGAGGCGCGCGGCCCCCTCGGTTCCTTGCATCAACACCATTGCGCTCGCCCCCGCGCATCCTCAAGAAAGCTGTGGTTGCCGGGAAGCGCGACAAGCAGTCAGGGGTCTTTGAATGCTATTGCGTTCCGCTCTTAAAGGCGAAGCTCAGGCGTCTTTCAAATTTTTCTTTTATTCGCAAAAATACGTTACTTAACGCTTGCGGCGCCTTGGCTACAACATTCGTTGTGCGTTTGTACATTTCAGTGACACTTATCGTTGAATATTTGCCTTCGGGCTGGCGCACCTAATCCTGCGAGTTATGTTTGTCCGTTTGCTGACAAAGCCAACACTGGCTATACAGACAAGCACAAAGAACAAGTATGACTGTTTTCTTTCCACGCTCTCTATAATTTGAAGCTTTGAATGCTTTCGTTTGTGACCTGATGCATCAGAATACGCAAAACAGTCGTTCCTTTCAGTAAACAGCGTTCACAATTTAAGAATAAAATGGCAAAAAGACCCCTATTACAGCTGGTGAGTTAGCACGACGAAGCGTTACTGTGGCGAGTCCGGCGAAAAAAGAAAACATATCTGGGGTATACGTATCAAAAATACTATATAATTATGAGGCACGCCGCAGTGTGACAGCTGGAATAATTTTAATCGGAGCACCTAAATCTAAGCACACCAGCGATTGCAGCATGTTTCTGTGGGCGGATCGTGCTACGTGAAATGCACAGAAGAAAGCACCAACAGGTAACTTCAAAGCTTTGAAACGAGCTAACAAAACGGTAAACATACATACAACCCGCAAATTGTGAAGTATAGTGCGTTTTCTGCGCATGACGTCGCCACATGACGTCGTGACTGCCGACCAGAGGGTGCGGTCATGAGTACATATGCGAGTAGGAATGGGTGCTAATGTATGAGCCTGAGTGGATGCCATCAAGTGAGAATGGAAGCGAAAACGAATGCGAGTGAGTGTCGGCGAGTATGAATCGGCGTGATTATAGTAACGCGAATGAGTGCAGACGAGAAGTGAGTATCCCCTAATGCTGCCTGCCTATTGAATCAACGCTTGGAATTCACTTGTGTGGAGGAGGAGGAAAAAAATAAAGAGAGAAGGCAGAGATGTTAACCAGGAATGCGTATGGTTGGCTACCCTACTCTGGGGGACAGGAAAGAGGGAATAGAAAGATGAGATAGAGAGAGGGATGGGGGGGCGGAGATAGCCGCGGTGAGCTCTCGCAAACGTCGAGGGCCTGAACGAGTCAAAGGCATTCACATAGGCAATTCGCCTTCAGGAAAGACAAAAGTGTATTCACAGCTCTGTGGGCCGACAAGCGATGGCGACGGTTTTCAAGTAGCACCTGCAGGCGCAATAATTGATGTGCGATAGATAATGTTTGTCTTTTCGACTCAAACCGATGACAGTGGTACAATAAATGTTCGACGTCCTCTTCGGCGCCGCAGACGTCGCATGCAGCACTGCCGCTCACTCGAATCAAAGTAGTGTACGCCTTCGTGAAAGCCACTCCCAACCACAGCCGGTAAAGAAGCGCTGCCTCTCGTCGGTGAAGCCCGGGTGGAGGTCGGAGTTGGAGCGAAGCGTTGAGTTCGTGCAATCTGGTGCGCCTTATATTTGGGGTGTTCCATTTTGTTAAACAGAGCTTGCGTACCAGGTGACGAAATTGCCTTGCAGCATCTCTGTCTTGGAAAGAGGAATGCGAACGCTGTGCTGTTTCTTGATGTGACTCTCGGGCAGCTTTGTCTGCTTGATCATTTCCAGCTATCTCGCAATGGCCAAGCCAGGTAGCCACTGGAAAATAATTTCGTGGCCTTACTGTTTGACGTCGTGGTGAAGTTGACAATTTTGTATGTTAGCTGCTCGTGAGCTCCACGTCTGAAAACTGACTGCATGCTGTGTAAAAGTGGTCTCGAGTCAGAAAACGCGGCCCATTTACCAGCACTCTTTGTGCCAACAAATTGAAGCGCACGGCGCCGATTCTTCTAAAGAATTCTGAACTATGTAGGAGATACGCAATACACAATTCTCCTACAGAAGGGTTCTGCGACTTCATTCTCTTTGCATTATAGGTAAGGAACCAGGGAACTAAATAGGTGGCGCTGTCCAGGCATTGCATGGAGGCCACGAATAGTCCTCCATATAAGAGACAAAGGCTTTCGGGGATCCAGAGACTTGCAGAGAGACATCCATCGTTGTGAAGCCCCCCGGCTTAGTCACACGACACTGTATTTTCTTTCGTGTGCAGCTGGCCAATCTCAAATCATGAATGGACTGAAGGGGGCGAAGTGCCCGAAGTGTCTCTAGCTCGATGTTGAATTCGCTGCGTGCGGAGCTTCTCAAAATCGAATGTGTGGCAATCTGCAAGGCACCTTTTATTGCGCCCCCTAGGCTTGATGCTATGTCGTCTCGACAGTAGTCTTCCAAGATCAATTTAACTTTCGGCCAGTCAATGCACAGGACGACTCCGGAGAACTTGGAGCTAGTCAGCCCCTCAAACGTGAGATAAGTTGGCATGTGGTCACTTCTCCGCGTTTCCACGTCCGGGAACTATTGGACCAGAACTTCTAGCAACTTCAGCAGCTTCTATTGGACCAGTAAGAGAGGGAGGAGGGGGGGAAGCTACCATCCGGCCAGCCTCAGCCAAGGGAGCGGGCAAAGAACTCAGCGCCCTTTATTTGATTATGGAGTGATTGTCTTTTAGTTGGCTCGGGACTTGTGTGGTCATATCTTCTCGCTTATCGCCTTTGGGGCTTGGTCTTCGACAGAAATGGAATCCGTTTCTTGAGCGTTCCTGGATTGCGCTTGTTGCTCTGGAAGACGTGTCTATTAGAAATTTGCCAATGATACGGTAGCGTCTATTTTCCTTTTAAATTTGGTGTTCTGATAGGCTGTGTTTGTTACACTTCTTTAATTGTGCCAATCCGCTTTAAAAATCATGTCTTTAGAGCGTATATGTGAATGTTGTTATACCGTACTCGAGGCATGAAAGACCTCCAAAAAATGGGATAGTCTTGTATTTTTACTAGCTGAAATAAATCCTTTATTTTGTAAGTACGTGCATAAGTTGTTTATTAAAAAATAAAATGACAGACTTTTCCTTCTGTTTTCCAGTTTTAATTTGATTTATATCTAGTAGTGGTGCCTTTTTTGTCTCCTGTCCCTCCGACAGGCGTACGCTTACGAATTTACCCATAAATGTCAATACTGTGGCCGTGTTTTGTTTTGTTTTGTTTTTATTTGAGGTATTTTTTTAAAATGATCGGCCTGATAAAATCACCTATGCGAACGAACCTTGTCTTGCTTCGATCTGTTATGTATAATTGGCGTGGCTGAGGGCATTTAGGCTGTTTTCCTTGTGTGTTTTTTGCTATCCGGCGAAATCGCGTTCTGTAATCCTGCCGGCTCCCTTAGTACTCGCCCAACCATACATGCCTAGGATGGGCCCTTTGATTAGGTCTCCTTTATAGAAAGGGACCGGTAGGCGAACTTACACTGCATTCCAAGTACCCCGGCGAAACAGCCTTCTGTGAACATGACGGCGTGCCCTGTTTCGTCTAAGATCGTTCTTTTTTGTTTTGGCGGAATCACTTAAGGTGAACATGCCTTAATGGAATTTGCTATTTCTATGTACCATTTGTAACTTAGGTTTATTTTGTTTTGTTTTTTTGCTATCCGGCGAAATGGCGTTCGGTGAACTTTCCGGCTTTCCCGTCGAAATCGCCTAAGCCTGCGTGCCTAGGCTCGGTCATTTGATCAAGTCTCCTTTACAGAAAGGGACGACCACTACAGTGGTCGTCATACCACAATGCTCATAGGTGACCTTGGCAAGCTAGCGTCAGCAAACTGGAACAGTAGCGGTATATGTCGCGTATTGCCCCCCATGCAGTGAAAGTCTCAGAATTACCGCTACAGATGGCAAATAAACGTCACGTCAGAACTACTATGTGTCTCCACATTCCGTGAATGGTAATCACAATACCATGGGCAGTCATCGTGAGATGAGTTGAACAGTAATTTTGTTTTACTCGAATATTCCGTAACCTGTGCAAGTGCTATTTTCATTCTCGCGTTAATTACTAATTTGTCACTTGTGGAGCACGAGAAAAAGCTGGTACATTACTGATATTCAGACTGCGGAAGAAAAACGTTTACGGACTGTGTTCCAAAGGTGCACTAAAATAAATAAAACGTAGAACTATTTGGTCTCTGACGCAAACTGAGTCACAGCAGAAAGCCAAAGAAACAGTAAAGAGAGGGGAAATGACAGAGAGGTTAACTAGCCTTTGTCCAGTTCGCTACCCTATAGGTGGGGTCATAAGTGTGAAAGTAGAGCACCTTTCGAGAAAATGGACCAGAAGGCAAGAAACTATTCATTTATTTCAAGAAATGTACGCTAATGAGCTGTTCACTGGACTAGGTTCAATAACGAAATTACACAGCGTGGGTAAGAATCTAGCGAGATAGTGATTCAGCACTTGCCAGCGGTGCCTCCTGGCGGTGGTATGCAGGGTCATCACAAACAGCGGTGGTACGACAGTCAGAAGTCATGGATTTCGCTGCGTTCTTGCGCACGCATGAACCCATTTTTAAAATGCAGCAATAGAAATTGCCAGGCAACATTTATTATTCCTGTGAGAGCAATGTCCACTTTTACCTATGAACGATTTCCTATAGTGCAAGCTGACTTCACAAGACAGGAAGCTAGTGCGAGAGCTTCGTGGTGGCACCACCATCCGTCTAGCTTTGCGTCTTCTCGGGCTCCCCAAAGCTTCACTCACGGAAAAATTTGGGTACTATAGAATTGATTGATTATTACATTGACAGATTTTAAATCCCAAAGACAAACAAAGATGCAGTGGAAAAATACCATTACCCGCGCAAGTGTGACATCACGAATTTAGGCTATCAGGGAGGAGGAAAGAGAAAAGCAAAATGCAGGGAGGTTAACCAGAATAACATCCGGTTGGCTACCCTACACCGGGGGAATGATAAAGGGGAAAACAAAGATGACAGGGAGAGCGAGAAGGGCAGAAGGAAATTAGCGGTGAGTTCGCTGACGCGTGTGGTCTTATAAAAATTACATTAATAGTCAAAGATGTTCGCACAAGCCCGTCGTCCTCAAGAAGCACAAAAGCGCCTTCACCGCTTTATGGGCCGACGATCGATGGGGGCGGTGTTCCAGTAGCACCTGCACAGAAAACGGCCGATTGTCCAGTTTTTGGAGAACGTTGGCAAGTTCTTATCTTTCTGGGGCATATCGTGGACGGTGGCACAGCAGGTGGTCGATATTTCCTTCGGTGCCGCAGACCTCGCATGCTGCACTGTCGGTCACTCCAATTAACGTAGAGTATGCCTTTGTGAAGGCAACTCCTAACCAAAGGCGACAGAGAAGCGTAGCTTCACGTCGAGGAAGTCCGTGTGGAGGTCGGAGTTGCAGTGAGGAGTTTAATCGATGCGGTCGAGTAAGTCGTAAGTTTGGCGAGTTCCACTCGGTCAGTGAGAGACTTCGTGCCAGGTGTCGAAGCTGTCTTGCGGCGTCTGTCCTCGAAAGCGGAATTGGAACGCTGTGCTCTTCTTGATGTGCTGTGCGAGCAGCGTTATCAGCGGAATCATTGTCACTGATTCCACAATGGCCAGGTACCCATTGAAAAACAACCTCGTGACCTTTTCGTTGGACGTGATGGGGAAATTGCATGAGCTCGTATGTCAATTGGTCATGACATGCGCGTCAGAGAACTGACTGCGTGCACTGTAATGCCGGTTTTGAATCACAGAACACGCCTATCTTCTAGGTCTTTCAGACTCAATGAATTCCAGTGCACTACGCAGAGCCGTTAGTGCTGCCGCCGTTGAGGTCGTGACATGCGATGTCTTGAACCGCAGTGTTATTCCTCGCGTTGGTATAACCACCGCACCACCAGAACTGAACGACGTAGTCGATCCACCAGAGTGCGCAAAAACGAAACTGGGAGGCTGCAGCGAGCGCAAAGCCTCGAGGCGATGTTTTGCTTACGTGTGTCAGGCCTTGGGCAGGGATCGCTTTATAAAGCGATGTATTTGTAGAATGACGGCGCTAAAGATACAAGTTGACTAATAAAAGTTAAATACATCCTAACGCTGCGTGTGACCGCACTTAACACTGCCCATGACACAGTAAACATTCAACAACGTAGCTACTTAATCAACAGCAAGGGTAAAAGAAACGACAAATGAAAAAAAAAAATAAACCTAGTACGCACATGAAAGATGCAAGCAGGCCACCCGGGACCCATCCGAATTTTTTATTAGAATTGTATGATTACCTAGACAGTTATCAAAATCGAACTGTTATTATTGCCGGCTACTTCAACTTACCTCATATTGACTGGTATTCAATGTCATGTGGCTCAACGGACGCTGAAAGTTCTGAAGACTTGCTAGATATACTACTAGCGCACAATCTTACCCAAACTGTTTACCTGCTTACAAGGATTACAGATTCAGCAACATCAACTCTCGGTCTTGTATTATGCTCTGCTAGCATCTCTGACTATAAAGCTGAAGTGAACGAAGGGATCTCTGACCACAAACTAGTGTACTTCACATGCGCGCGTCCTACTCGATCACAGTTACGTACTGCCAAGTATATCACTGTCAAAGATTATGATTCTGCTGACGACCTTCAAATTGTGCATTGTTTTTAAGAAGCACTTGTACAGCTTGATACTGACGATGACGTGAATTCTTTGTAGAACAAGTTTAAGTCCTCGTGCCACTTTTGTATTAGAAAATTCATTCTAGACAAAACAAAAGAGATCGGCAGACAGAATCCTTGGATAAACAGAGACGTCATTCATCTCAAACGTAAAATAAAACGCTACCGAAAATCTAAAAATTATGACAGGACGATTGTTAGCACGATGGCAAATGACTTGGCCCTAAAACTGAGAGAGGCAAGGGAACATTATTTTACGGAAACACTTGGTCAATTTGCCTCTCAGTACTCCCCAAAAATTTGGCAATTCATATCTAACAAAGATTCCCAACTATCGTGGGAAATATGCGATGGTGAAGTAACAATTACAGATGCAAAGAAAATAGGTGAAGCGTTTAATGCGCTTTTTCAAAGTGTTTATTCCAGTTTAAGCACTGGTGTTGCCGAGAGAGATATTTGACAGCCCAGACGTGATCAGCGTAACTGTTGAAGGTGTGACTGAGCTTCTTTTACGGTTAGACGCAAAGAAAGCTACAGGGCCAGATAACATTTCTCCTGCTTTTCTTAAAATATATTCGAAAGTATTAGCTCGATTTGTGGTTATTATTTGTACTAAATCTTTAGCCTGTGGTACCATTCCCGACGATTGGCGTTTGGCACGAGTAATACCAGTTTTTAAGAAAGTTCTTCGATCTTCTGTAAGTAATTACAGACCAATATCACTAACCTGTTGCTTTAGAACACATCATAGTCACTTACCTGAATAATTGTTTGGAGAGAAACAATATACTCACGGCTAATCAGCATGGTTTTAGACAAGGATACTCCACAACCACACAGTTAGTAGTCACTGTCCATGAGCTCGCTTCCGTGTTTGATGGGCGCGGTCAAGTTGACGCTATTTTCTTAGATTATTCCAAGGCATTCGATAGAGTCCCTCATTCGAAACTAATATATAAACTGAAACTTCTCGGAATACCCCTACACATCATAAACTGGGTAAATTCATACCTGACTGGTCGTAAGCAGTATGCGGAAATAAATGGATCATGCTCGCGGTTTTTGGGGGTAACTTCAGGCGTACCTCAGGGATCGGTGCTGGGTCCAGTACTATTTAATATTTATATTAATGACCTAGTTAAAATTGTGGAATCACCCGTTCGTGTCAAATTGTTTGCAGACGATTGTACTATATTTAGCAGTATTCTAACTGTCTCTGATCAGCTGTTTCTGGAATAAACCTTGGATAGGTTGGCAGAATGGTGCAATGAATGGGATATGGTTATTAATTATGACAAAACAGTGCATATTTGTATTACAAATATGTTACGAAAGCTAGAATACTTGTACAAAATGAAGGATAATAAGATTAGAAAAGTAGAGAGCTGCAAATACTTGGGTATAACTTTAACTTCACGTCTATCCTGGGTGCCTCACATAGACAACATAACCTGTGCAGCCCGAAAATGACTAGGATTTCTAATGTTTAAATTAGGTGACTGCACATCCTCATTAAGATAAAAAGCCTATAAAGCGTACGTTAGACCGCTCATAGAATATTCGAGTATCATTTGGGATCCTCACACAGTGGTAGGTATTGAAAAACTAGAAAGAATTCAAAGGTTAGCCGCGCACGTCATTTATAAGCGCTTCAAACGACGTGATTCCCCAACGAGTATGCTGGAAACCGCAAACTTGGAACTACTAATTTATCGAAGAAAAAGTGCCAGATTAAATTTCTTTCGCCAGCTTTATTACGGGAAACTAGGAATACAACCGCGCGACTATATTATTAAGGACACATCTCGTATTTCCCGCCAGAAACAAAGCGAGTATTTAAAACCGATCTTTGCACGGACAAACCTTTTAAGTACTCATTTTTTCCGAAAACAGTTAATGATTGGAATGCCCTATCTTGAAATTCCCACTGGTTACAACCACTCACTTGATGTATCTTGTTGACTGTATCCCTTGTATGTATCTGTATGTTCGCTTTTTTTTGTATTTGCTCACGTAGCCCTCTCCTGCTTGGACAGATGTCCGCATTATTGTGAAAATAAAATAAAATATATAAATGCCAAATGTAGCGAAAGAACGGAAACTTATCAACAAAAACGATCAAGTACGCTCACGAAAGACGAAATAATTGGGCTTCCGACCACTTTAGCGAGTAAGTCGTTCCAATTATGGATTGTACGTGGGGAGAACGAGTGTTCAAAATCATTCGTTCTGGGCAGATATTCACTGATCTTCAACGAGTTGAAGGATCGAGTTTGCCGTCGCTGTACTGGTTGAAAGTTTTGTTTCTTATTTATTCCTAATGTGTCGTGATAGAATAAATATAAAAGTATTAGTCTATCGCAATGCCGAGTTGCCTCCAAACTCTCCAAGTCGGCTGTCTGTAAAAGCGCTGTAGGGGATGTCTTCCAGCTATACGAGTTAAAAATAGAGCTGATTGATCTCTGCACTTTCTCAAGCTTCTGCATATTGGCTTCTGTATGAGGGTCTCAAACTACTGCTGCGTATTCGAGGATCGGTCTTACATAATATCTATAGGCCAAGAGTTAAATTTTTGTCATTGATTTACCTAGAGTTCTGTGTAATTATCCTAGATGTTTCATAGCTTTCTTCTCTGTACATTTAACGTGTTCATTCCATCGAAGTACATGAACAATTAGTACCCCTTGGTACTTACAGCCCGATACTTCAGAAAGGTAGTTAACATTGAGGACGTAAGTGAACTTGAAAGGCTGAACTTTACGTGTTACTTGCAGTGCCACTGTTTTCTTGCTCTTAATCCTCATTTGTCTTTCGAACACTAGGTGTGTATGTAAGTTAATGAGTTCTTTAATAGTGCCTGATCTGCCGGAGTGCAAATAACCTTATAAATAACACAATCATCGGCGAAAAGCCGTGCTTTAACAGAAATATTTTTAACCAAATCATACATCAAAATCAAAAACTATAAAGACCCTAAAACAAACCCTGTGTAATTGCCCATTCCATGCACAGGTGCAGTGTTGCAAGTTATACCTCCAACAGCCACTGCCTAGCGCCTGGAGGACAAGGAGACTGCAAATCATGCAAGTAGTCAATCGTTCTTAAGAATTTGTCTTAATTTAAGAAGCAATTTGGAACGAGACAGCTTTTTTACAAGTATAAACATGTGTCAATTTGACCGCGATTGTCGATGGCCAACGCAAAGTCATGGATTGTTTCGAGCAGCTGAGTAGTGGTAGACGCAGCTCGGGCGAAAGCCATACTGACGGCCGTAAATGACTTGTACAGAGAGTTTGCTTGAATTCCCCAATTACGATAAGGCCGATGAAACTAAAAGCTTATAAGGTAATTAATGACGTTTTTTAATTGGCGATTAATTTACACTTATCACCCGTCACCCCGTGGTTGCCACAACTGAAGGCATGTCTCCGAAGGAGCTGTCTGTTCGTTTTAAAACGGCTATTGTTAATTCTTCATAAAAACACCCGGTACAGCAGCTTCCGGGAGAGATGTTGCGCTCAAATCACAAGTAGAATGCACACACACACACACAAAGGAAAGCACGAAAGGACGGACCTGTGTGATACCAAAACTTCAAAGAAAAACGCCGCCATTATTATTCGCTGGAAATGACCCAAACCTAGGACGTTGAGAAACAGCCCAGCTCCTCTGCATGACCTGCAAAACCAGGTGGCGCCAGTGGCATGTTGAAAATATGGCGGGCAACTAAAAGATCTGCAGCTTCGCCGTGATTTTTTCAATCGCTTGTATATGCTACTGATTTAAAATGAATTCAGTTAAAATTTGTTGCAGTTGGCCTTTATGTTTTATATTGCTCCGTAAGCTCAGTAGAAGAGTGTTTTTTGCAATGTGCCACCCTCGAGAGATAGCTTTACCTCATGAGCTCATCTCAACACACGGGAACGGGGAAAGCTTATTTGTATGCACGCGCGCCGCTGCTTTTCGTGAGGTCTGTTGCATGTAAAAGCAAAAATTAACGTCTCGCTAACTACAGGAAGCACATTTTTATTACACGTTCAACGTTCTACAAACATTGTGGTATAATCTCAAAGTTAACAAAACAATATTAAAGTGCCAAGTGTTCGACTGTGTAACTGAGTAAAAAAATTGATATGAATGTAGTGTAAATTGCTTTTATTGAAACATCTAAAGTAGAAAAAAATTGAAGTATGTTACGCGAAGCTGAAGTATACTACTAATTTGGAGTAGGACTTTTGCAAATTCCTTGTAGAACATTGTAAACATTGAACGCAGGCTGTTAATTTATTGATGTTTGTCCGCTTTAGAGGCTCGAAATATGATGACAATGGCATTACAACGGATGCAGGATAGCGACTGTCTGATGACGACGCTATGGCAACGATGGCATGCAAATGGCGCATAATCATGATGAAATATGTCAGCGCACTTCGAAACAAGAGAATATTGTGCCATATTTCATCATGACTAATCAACCAGCCCACCAGTACGTCTTAAGCCAGCCGTCTTAAGAGTCACGCCGATCAAATTACACCTCTAACTGCGAGAACGGACATATATAATTATTCCTTCTTTTTCCACACACAAATGAAACAGGGAACTCGTTACCGCATGAGATTGTAACAATATATTCTGCGAGTGAATGTGAAAAGTCTGGATTGAATTACCTTGCGGCGCACTGTGGCATTCAGAGCCGCTCCCCATTGTTTTATTTTTTTTCCCGTTCCTTACAGTTGTATTGGAAACTTTGTTCCATGCGTAGTACATGTTTTGTGTGCATCGTCCTTTTACTAGATCTGTACTGTTCATGTACATGATGTTTCTGTATGCAAAGTATGATGTGTGCAGAGCTTGTATTTTCTCCTGTATGCTTCAATGCGTTCGTGCTTGTTGCGTGCAACGCTGCGCTGAAATATTAAGATGTCCACCCTATAGCGGCTTTATCGGCCAAAGGTATCAATACATAAAATAAACAATAAGTGACTGAAGGACGAAGGCATGCATGATTACGATGAAATGCCGAAAAAGTAATGAGCTCGATGGATTCACGAGGGTGATATGACGACGGCATGAAGACAGCGGGATGGCTTTACTCAAGCGATTGCGATGGTAAAACGACAGTGTGAGAACGATGGCATGACGACAATGGAACGACAACGATGGTGTGACGACGGCAGCAGTATGAGAGTCGGATGACAAAGAATGATGACGATAGAACAAGCGCGATGGCATCACAACGACGGTATGACAACCAATTCGCGGGGCCGCAACATTCATATGGGGACGGATTACCAGCGAGGCTGTTTAGGCTGCATACATGGGCTGCATACATTATGAAATCATACTTTTCTTTTTCATACGGCACCACACTACGCCGACACAAGCGCCGCCGCGGTCACCGCACCTCCCATGCATCTGCCGCAACCGCTGCTGCAGCCGCGCCGGCACCTCCGACGCGCATGACGTTATAACCACAAAAGCGCAGGCCACGTGCACAGGTGCCGTCGCCACACTCTTTCTCCCTCTCACCTACCTGTCTTCATGACTGCAGAGCGCTCGCCACACTCTTTCTCCCTCTCCCCTACCCGCATCCATTCATGTACACACGCCGTGTCCCTGGTGCGGACGTAAGCCGCCCGGGGTACCCCCCTCCCTCCTTGGAACGCATGCGAGGGATGCATACGGGGGATAGAGGTAAACAGCTTAGCTGTAAAATGCATGACGACGACTGTAGACATCAATGGCATGAGAACGTTATGAGACCAGTTTGAAATAATGCCGAGTGTATGAGAGCAATGGCGTGACAACGATTGTACCAAGACGCCTGTATGACGACGATGTCGTGACGACAAGGGCGTGACGAGAGTCGGGTGATGGATTTGGAACGGCGACAATGGAACGACCACATCGGCATTACGATCCCGAGAACATACCCTTCGGCCCAAACAGCTAGACAAATTCTGCCACTTGGTCAGCGTAGAAGGCGTTACGATGACGGCATGACGAGAGTTAGATCACGAAGCTGGTATAACAACGACGGAATGACCACGATGACGAGGGCGTCATGAACAAGAGTACTTATGTAGCGGTCTAAGCTGGGAGACAACGTGGGTCACTGGGTCGGGGTAAGAGGATCGATCGATAGATAGATAGATAGATAGATAGATAGATAGATAGATAGATCGATAGATAGATAGATAGATAGATAGATAGATAGATAGATAGATAGATAGATAGATAGATAGATAGATAGGCCCAAAATAACTGAAGTAGGAAAGAATGCTAATCGCATTAATAGTGGCGGAACCGATCTTACGATTGATGTCACCGTTAATGCGATTAGCATTGAATTATCCTAAGGAGGTTCAATACTTAGAAGCATTTGTCTCACAAACCATATTTATTTCAAGGGAGTTTTCCACGTCTCAATAATTTCTCTCGTCGTATTCGAGTGCTGATTGCCGTGTTATAGTTTGTTAACGAAGCTTTCCCTCAAGTCTAAATATTTTAAGGCAGTTTGTTGTGTGCGTATCATGGCCACGCACGCTTATATCGCCTTCCGTTTCTCTACCACGGGTGCGCTTTAAAACCACGGCGCTGCAATTCTGCTTTCCTTTCCTTCCTTCTTCTCCGCCTTTCAAATGGCTCTCTTAACTACTATACGCAGAGACAAAGCAACAGCGCGCGCATTAGATCCCATAGATGAGATGAATATATTACAGTTATTATTAGGGTTATAATTATATTCGAGTGCTGATTGCTGTGCTATCGTTTGTTAACGAAGCTTTCCCTCAAGTCTAAATATTTTAAGGCAGTTTGCCGTGTGCGTATCATGGCCACGCACGCTTATATCGCCTTCCATTTCTCTACCACGGTTGCGCTTTAAAACCACGGCGCTGCAATTTTGCTTCAGAGACTTACCTTTCCTTCCTTCTTCTCCGCCCTTAAACTGGCTCTCTTAACTACTACACGCAGAGACAAAGCAACAGCGCGCGCATGCGATCCCATAGATGAGATGAACATATATATATACATATATAGAAAACTATCAGTCATAGCTCTCGTAGTATAGCCCTCTGGGCCGTTTCCTTTTTTTTCTTTCGAAAGTAGTCCTATTAGGGTTATTATAATTACACGAAGGTATTTCGCCCTCGTCAGCAGCAGTCCTTGAGATAGTTATTCTGGCGTCTAGCTTCCCACGCTATGCGTGCCGCCATCGCACCTGGTTAAGCTTCTCCTGGACGCTAGAGTTATACTATGTCCGCGCAACCTTGAGCGATCGGAAAGCGCGTTTTCCCCCCTTGGCCGGCGGGGACGGGAGGCTTTGTTCCGGCCACAAAGCCCTCCACGTCTCAGTAAGGTGCCTGGTGGTGGTCTCGTACGGACGATGCCCTCTCGGTGAGCGCAAATTTCCCCTCATCTTTTAAGAGGTTCAATACTTAGAAGCATTTGTCTCACAAACCATATTTATTTCAAGGGAGTTTTCCACGTCTCAATAATTTCTCTCGTCGTATTCGAGTGCTGATTGCCGTGTTATAATTTGTTAACGAACCTTTCCCTCAAGTCTAAATATCTTAGGGCAATTTTCCCTAGTCTCTAAAGCCGCTCGAGTTCGCTCTTCTCCTCGGACGGCCATTTTTCCACACATATGCAGGTCATAAATACCATGTTCTCTAGCCGAGTGCAATCCGTGCGGTATAACCGAGCTCAGATTGGTCCACGTTGACTGATCAAATAGGGCACCACTGTAGGTGAAATGAGGCGTACAACTCCTGCGGGACCCGCCGTGGTTGCTCAGTGGCTATGGTGTTAGACTGCTGAGCACGAGGTCGCGGGATCGTATCGCGGCCACGGCGGCCGCATTTCGATGGGGGCGAAATGCGAAAACATCCGTGTACTTAGAATTAGGTGCACGTTAAAGAACCCCAGGTGGTCGAAATTTCCGGAGTCCTCCACTACGGCGTGCCTCATAATCAGAAAGTGGTTTTGTCACGCAAAATCCCACAATTTAATTTTTAAATTTAACTCCTGCGGGGACGGTAGAGTATCCGCCTCCCGTGCAAGAGGACCGTGATTCAAATCCCGGGCCGCACAATTCTCCATCGGAAAATACAAAAAAAAAAAAAAAAGACCGTGTGTTGAGAAAATTGCACAAACAGGCCTGGAGTGCGGCCTGATCCCGGGGACCAGAACCGGTAACGCACTCTCTCACCAGAGCAGGATTGGCCACCCTGGTGCAGTACTTGGCCACAACCTCCTATATGAATACAACAATCAAACCCCGGCCCTCAGTCCCCAGCAGCCGCGAAGCAACTGACCACGGCGGCGGTCAGATCTGTGACGCTGCAGAGGGTGCTAAGAATACCTGGCTCCGGACAGGCCGCCATTGGAATCTGAACCTGGCAACGTTTAACGTTAGAACGTTATCTAGTGAGGCGAGTCTAGCAGTGTTATTGGAGGAATTAGAGGGTAGTAAATGGGATATAATAGGGCTCAGTGAGGTTAGGAGGATAAAAGAAGCATATACAGTGCTAAAAAGCGGGCACGTACTGTGCTACCGGGGCTTAGCGGAGAGACGAGAACTAGGAGTCAGATTCCTGATTAATAAGGAAATAGCTGGTAACATACAGGAATTCTATAGCATTAACGAGAGGGTGGCAGGTCTTGTTGTGAAACTTAATAAGAGGTACAAATTGAAGGTGGTACAAGTCTATGCCCCTACATGCAGTCATGATGACCAGGAAGTGGAAAGCTTTTATGAAGACGTGGAATCGGCGATGGGTAAAGTCAAAACAAAATACACTATGCTGATGGGCGACTTCAATGCCAGGGTAGGCAAGAAGCAGGCTGGAGACAAGTCAGTGGGGGAATATGGCATAGGCTCTAGGAATAGCAGAGGAGAGTTTTTAGTAGAGTTTGCAGAACAGAATAATATGCGGATAATGAATACCTTTTTCCGGAAGCGGGTTAGCCGAAAGTGGACGTGGAGGAGCCCGAATGGTGAGACTAGAAATGAAATCGACTTCATACTCTGTGCGAACCCTGGCATCATACAAGATGTAGACGTGCTCGGCAAGGTACGCTGCAGTGACCATAGGATGGTAAGAACTCGAATTAGCCTAGACTTGAGGAGGGAATGGAAGAAACTGGTACACAAGAAGCCAATCAATGAGTTAGCGGTAAGAGGGAAACTAGAGGAATTCCGGATCAAGCTACAGAACAGGTATTCGTCTTTAACTCAGGAAGAGGACCTTAGTGTTGAAGCAATGAACGACAATCTCATGGGCATCATTAAGGAGTGCGCAATAGAAGTTGGTGGTAACGCCGTTAGACAGGAAACCAGTAAGCTATCGCAGGAGACGAAAGATCTGATCAAGAAACGCCAATGTATGAAAGCCTCTAACCCTACAGCTAGAATAGAACTGGCAGAACTTTCTAAGCTAATAAACAAGCGTAAGACTGCGGACATCAGGAACTATAATATGGATAGAATTGAACAGGCTCTCAGGAACGGAAGAAGCCTAAAAACAGTGAAGAAGAAACTAGGAATAGGCAAAAATCAGATGTGTGCGTTAAGAGACAAAGCCGGCAATATCGTTACTAATATGGATGAGATAGTTCAAGTGGCTGAGGAGTTCTATAGAGATTTATACAGTACCAGTGGCACCCACGACGGTAGTGGAAGAGAGAATAGCCTAGAGGAATTCGAAATCCCACAGGTAACGCCAGAAGAAGTAAAGAAAGCCTTAGGAGCTATGCAAAGAGGGAAGGCAGCTGGGGAGGATCAGGTAACAGCAGATTTGTTGAAGGATGGTGGTCAGATTGTTCTAGAGAAACTGGCCACCCTGTATACACAATGCCTCATAACCTCGAGCGTACCGGAATCTTGGAAGAACGCTAACATAATCCTAATCCATAAGAAAGGGGACGCCAAAGACTTGAAAAACTATAGACCGATCAGCGTACTGTCCGTTGCCTACAATATATTTACTAAGGTAATCGCAAATAGAATCAGGAACACCTTAGACTTCTGTCAACCAAAAGACCAGGCAGGATTCCGTAAAGGCTACTCAACAATAGACCATATTCACACTATCAATCAAGTGATAGAGAAATGTGCAGAATATAACCAACCCTTATATATACTTTCATTGATTACGAGAAAGCGTTTGATTCAGTCGAAACCTCAGCAGTCATGGAGGCATTACGGAATCAGGGTGTAGATGAGCCATATGTAAAAATACTGGAAGATATCTATAGCGGCCCCACAGCCACGGTAGTCCTCCACAAAGAAAGCAACAAAATCCCAATAAAGAAAGGCGTCAGACAGGGAGATACGATCTCTCCAATGCTATTCACAGCATGTTTACAGGAGGTATTCAGAGACCTGGAGTGGGAAGAATTGGGGATAAAAGTTGATGGAGAATACCTTAGCAACTTGCGATTCGCTGATGATATTGCGTTGCTTAGTAACTCAGGAGACCAATTGCAATGCATGCTCACTGACCTGGAGAGGCAAAGCAGAAGGGTGGGTCTGAAAATTAATCTGCAGAAAACTAAAGTAATGTTTAACAGTCTCGGAAGAGAACAGCAGTTTACGATAGGTAGCGAGGCACTGGAAGCGGTAAGGGAGTACATCTACTTAGAGCAGGTAGTGACCACGGATCCGGATCATGAGACTGAAATAACCAGAAGAATAAGAATGGGCTGGGGTGCGTTTGGCAGACTTTCTCAAATCATGAACAGCAGGTTGCCACTATCCCTCAAAAGGAAAGTGTATAACAGTTGTGTGTTACCAGTACTCACACATGGGGCAGAAACCTGGAGGCTTACGAAAAGGGTTCTGCTGAAATTGAGGACGACGCAACGAGCTATGGAAAGAAGAATGATGGGTGTAACGTTAAGGGATAAGAAAAGAGCAGATTGGGTGAGGCAACAAACGCGGGTAAATGATATCTTGGTTGAAATCAAGAAAAAGAAATGGGCATGGGCCGGACATGTAATGAGGAGGGAAGATAACCGATGGCCATTAAGGGTTACGGACTGGATTCCAAGGGAAGGGAAGCGTAGCAGGGGGCGGCAGAAAATTAGGTGGGCGGATGACATTAGGACGTTTGCAGGGACAACATGGCCACAATTAGTACATGACCGGGGTAGTTGGAGAAGTATGGGAGAGGCCTTTGCCCTGCGGTGGGCGTAACTAGGCTGATGATGATGATGATGATCCTAAGGACACACCCTATTGCCACCGCTGAAATGCGTCATGTAGGCGGCGTCATATAGCGGGGCTCCTCTATTGCGCATACCTCTGGACACGCTGCGCCATCTAGCTGCACCGCCGTGAAGTCTGTGTGTGGCAAATGTGTGATTGTAGATTTGTACAAGATTGTACGAATATATACGACGTCGGTTCCATTCCGCCTGGCTCCGGATACATTTTAATGATGTTTTTGTCCTTGAAGAATGGCAGATATCCAATGACCCAAGTAGGCCTCAAAGCGGTTCATTCAAGAGCGGCACATATCCAGTGAGCTAACTTGGCGTCATAGAGGTTCCCTGAAGAACGGCACATACCCAGCGAGCCAAGCTGAAGTGAAAGAGGCTCATTTAAAAGCGGAACATGCCACCGGTAACGTAATCAGTAAACAAAGTTGGCGTGAAAGAAGTTGGTTTCGAACCCAATACCCTCAGCACAGCCCCTTGATGCTCTACCTAATGTACCATGGACAACCAACTGACCTAACATCTTGTAATAAAGGGGTTACTGCGTTATTAGAAGATGAACTTCCAGCAGCTATAGCCCAACTTGCCGCTCTGCTCCATTGACCCATCTTGGCGGGAAAGGCAATAGGCGGGAATGAACGGACACGCAGATATGCTAAAGACTGGGTGCCGATCCCAAAGAATGTAACCGCATTAATAGGCAACAGGTAACAAGCAAAGTACAATGAAGATGGCAAGTGAAAATAACATTATAAATCCTGATTTTGCAAATAAAACATAAATGACACCAATTTCCCATGCCTCAGCAAGGATGTTAACGAATCTTGTGAGCACCTAATGCAGCGCAGTATTCATGCCATCTCGAGAAATTGCCCTAGTCTGGCTGCCTAGATTTTTTTATTGCTTCGGCTGCCGAGATGGCTCTCGAGGCAGTCAAGATGGGAGGCGAGGAGTTGGCAAGGGAGAAGACGGATGAAAAAAAAAAGACTATTACCAGTAATTATCTATGTTCTGTAGTAGCCACAACTTAATTTGGACGAGTTGGTTCATCTTGAAATAACTTCCAGCAGCGCGAAAGGACAAGGACATGGACAATAAAACAAGCATGACAAGACGAGCGCTGACTGCACTTGTAGTGGCCCTGTGTGCATGCCTGTCGATCCTGGTGGCTGGTGTTGTGTTTTCGACAGTTTATAAATGGCTGGTGCTTCTTGAATAAACTTCAATTGGCAGTCAGCGCTCGTCGGGGTTGTTTTCTTGTTCATGTCCTCGTCCCTTCGTGCTGCCTAAAGTTATATCCTCTATGTTCATTGAGTTTAACACCGTTCGCCCGACACCATGTGCATGTGTTTTATTTCAGCCAAGAATAAGCTCGATGCTATCTGTCCAGCTTTGCACAAACGCCTGAACAGTAACGGGCAGAGTGTACGTGCCAGGTCTACCACTGTGAGCATGGAATGAAGCTTGTTTCCTGCAAACGTGGGGCTGTCTATGATGTCCCATTCATCCGCGGAAGCCCATTACATCGGGCGAGGAAGCAGCACAGCTCGCTCAAGTCTGGTCGCGACTTGAGAAATACATTTTCTGTCGCCCTGATGCCTTTGTCCGCGAATGCGGTATGTTTAAATTAGGAATTTAATTTCAATTGAATTTATGCTCCTCGAGCAAAACGCATTAGTTCCTCTTCTGTTTCCTTTCCCCCCATTCTTACCTCTGGAATTAGTTTCAGTATGAAGTCACAATCGCTCGTCTAGTCTATTACGCAGCCATCGGGCCCTCGAATTTTCGCCGTGGTGCAGCAGCCACGCAGCAGGATTCCACAGAGCCGCCGATGCAAGTGTGTCCCGCAAGCGTAATTTACCAATCAAGGCCAACCTTCACAATGTGTATTTCTTTATGTCGCTGGAAGTCCAATTTAGGTATTCGACCTGAATGGCATCTCATTTTTCGAAAAGCACTGGTTTATCGGGCCCCGTAAAAATCTGGGTCGCAATTCTGTGCCTAATGACGTGCAGAATAGAGGATATGAGAGGGTCGGGGTGAGATGGGGGAGAGACAGGCATCTCAACAAAAAAAAAAAAAAAAGAAAAAAGAAAAGGGAGAAAAGAAGAAAAGGGCTGATTTTTTACAGACGATAATAGTGTACTTGGGCATACTGTCGCGCCTTTTCCTATAAGGCGAGAACAGGTTTTCGATGAACCTTTCATCGCGCTCGCTCACACGGAGCGCGGAGAGATAAAGTAAGCCGCAGAAAATGCGAAAACATCAGCTCAGAACTTTTAGGGATGACGCTCCTTCTCGGCTTCTATCCCTCTCCGCAGTTTTGGCGGCGAGACCAGAAAACCTTTCCTTTTACACAAAGGAGGTGCTGCCACCGCATTAAGGATTCTTTTCTTCGAAATTCCTCTGTTCCCTTCCTTTTACGTACTCCGCTTTACTTCTTACTCGCCGTCTTACACCGATAAGAAAAATTGCGTGATAAAATGCGCGCTTCCCAAACTTTCGCGGTAGCCAAACGTGCACAATGAAGGTTGATAAGACAACCTATAAGTATAGCATCACCGTCAAAGACGAAAACGTAAACAGAGATTTATACGAAGTTTTAAAAATGGCATAAAGAAATGATATCCGATGCTTTCCGCAACATCAAAAGATAAATGTACAAAAAGAAAGAGGACGAATAATTTACTTTAATGCCGCTTGTACACCGATAGCCAGCTTATGTGACTGGGAACCTTCAATGGCGCGATAAGAATAATAGCGCAACGAACTTCTGAGGGGCGTCAATGTGAAGCTTGCGACTTTGGGAGTTCCTGGAATTAAGGAGGTAATCCGAATACTCAAACAATTTGGTTACAGTTTTCTAGCAAGCTTAAGGTACCCTATAGCCCTCAAGACGAGTTTCGATGTTTGAAATTGAAGCACACAAGCACTTTGCGAAAATTCAATGCTTGGATTCGTGTACCTTGGTTTGAATCTAATTCGTGCTTTCTTATGTGCCCTGATTTTAGTGCACTTATGTGACCGGACTTTGTGTTTACTTTAGTGCACCTATGTGACTGGACTTTGTGTTGCTATGTTTGTTTGTTGACCTTCAGTGTGAGTGTGGCATTAGTATGCTTATGTTACTGGACTTTGAGTAATTGTGATTTGGAGCTGACCTTTAGTTTTAATGCGCCTAAGTTAATTTCCTTTTCATATCTCTATGTGAAAAGGAGTGGCCGGTGCCAGTTAAAGGCGACAACATGTCCTGAGAACAATACAATAATTAAAAAAACACTTTGTAGCAGTAAAGCCTGCAAATAACCATTATATAGTCCATAAAACGGCGCATGTAGTTCTATCTGAGGGTGAAGCCGGGGAACTCACTGAAGCTGGTAGTGAGTTCTGGTCACACTACTCTGCTACGCTTTGGTTTGAGCATTGACATGACCTGATATTTGGTTCGGGGGGGGGGGGGGGGCGGAGGGGGAGGTGACAGCTATTGTCGCACGTTGTTTTATGCCAGGTGTCGCGGCTGGCACATAACAATTCCAGGGGGAGGCACATGCCAGGTGTGATTACCCCTCCTAATCTGGCGACGCGTCTCGGCGGCTAGAGCCAATCAAAGACAATTGGCGCACATGTAATGTCGGCTGAGCTACTCGGTAGAACAGCTTGCATGCGCACTACGACGGCGCCACTTATAACAGGCACAAGGAAATAGAACGCATGACAGCAGCACGTGTCCGTGGTCTTTTTTCAGTTATCAATTGTAACCAGCTTGCCCCATTTGTAATCCTGATGAGCTTACACACAACGAAGCACGGATACCGAAGCTCAAAAGTGTCGTCGAAGTAACCCTCGCAAGCTCGATCCGGTACGGCGATTGGCAGGGAAACCAACTTCGCCGTCACCCCTAGGACGACGGAAGCCAGCAAGGGGGGAGATAGGCAGTTGGCACATCGCAGGATATTGTGACGAATGAGTCAACTTTCGGCTTACAGTGCAAGCACTTGGAAGACTACCGTGGGAAATTAACCATTTTCGGAAGGAAATTGCGTCTCGTAACTGTCGCGCCAGTGTAGTACCATGTACCAGAAGGCTACGGCGATATTACCCAATACAACCACGAGATGGCCGCTCACTTAGCGTGCCTCATATTCGCGACTCCAGCAACTCACGCGACACCTGGCGGCAGGCGCAGGACACCCCGTAGGAAGATCGGAGTCGACGATCGGCCCGTGTCCGTCGTCTACTACGACCGGTTGTGGCGGTAGAACGATGGAGCCGCTGCCTGAGAATCTTCGCAGGGCCAAGCAGTTTTGCTGCGTTTCCGAATGTTCGTCAGTTGGATGAAAAGAAAAGACCGCTTCGCTTCGCAAGCTTTCTCCTGAAACACGAGATCGGCGCTGCAGAGCCACGTGTATTGCAAATCTCCGTATCGGCAAAGCTGTGACGGCGACCATATGGTTGTGTGTTCCTGACAATGTGATCGAGACAGGTTCTTTCTTTTTTTTGCATGTGAGAATCAGTTTGTTCTTGAAGTGTGAAGAGAACGCGACCATTTTACTTGCACAGCATTTGACGTAAAGCGCAGTGGCAAATTTCAATAAGTTTGAGTTTAGGTTGTCGGCCGCGTGCGCTTGTTACAACGCGAAGTTTCAAGTGACAGCCAGCTTGGTAATTTAGTTTGTGACGCAAATTTCTCTACGGAATTCAATCTTTGTGTGGACGGGGGCTTCATAACAGATACATGCGGTGCACCGCGCCACTTGTGTGGTACTTAAAGTGACACAAGAGACAAATGCTAAGTCCACGTATACTGTTAAAATACAATTCCAGAAACCTCTCAGCATTTGTTTCGTGTCGAGAAAGTACTTAGTTTAAGAGAAAACTTCGCCTGAAGGATCCGCATACCTTCGGCGTAATTGAAATCGCCCGCCCCTGAGCGGGGAGTCGTGAAGCTGCATAAGCCATCACTGCCGCTTACCGCCGTCAGTGAGTAATAGTGTAGTAATAGGGCGCCCGACAGAAGGCGCTGCATTTTTGCGCACGTAACCCAAGCGCTCGGCCATGGAGAAACCGAGCCAGGAAAGAGCGTTGGATTGACCGTTGCAGCTGCTCTTGGTCAAGTGGCACGGACCGTACGGCAATCCCGCGGCATCACACGGACGCGGCATTCCCCATTACTTGCAGCTTGTGCGAGTTTCGCGAGCCAGCAAAACCAGCTCAGCACTACGTGATAACGAAACTACTTTAACGCGAAAGCGCGGGCGGCGCAGTGGAGAGAACAACTTTCTACCACCCGCGTCGGTGACGTCAGTGAGTTCTCTTTTTCTGAAAATCAAATGGAACTGGACGAGCAGCGTTTGCGTTCGTCGTATAACGCAATACAATGATCATTTTATTACGCGTGGTTGAGTGTACTAGTAATAAACGTGTACTAGTGTAAGTGTACTAGTATTATAACGAGGGATGCCTTGGTCATCAGGCTTGTATTTGAATGTCCCGGGGGAAATGCCTAATCTTGTCCTGCAATTACCTCACTTTTTCTGTTACTAAAGCTCCGTTCGCGATAATATTGACGCCATAGACGTTCTCGAGCACTAATGTATCACTTTAGCTTGACTTAATATTTGCCCTAATGTCCCTTTATGCGGAGATGGCAGTTGCGGCTGTTCCTACTTAACACCGTTAAATCGTTCTGTTTAAGCACAGTACGCACGCGCCAGCAATAAACTCCTGGGTGGGACCAACGATGTGTGCTTCGCTTGCGGTCTAGACACTGTTGATACCCGATTAATTAGTGTAAATTATTGGGCGCTCACCAACATAATTATTTCCCTATATGCACTCTTGCTGCAGAGATGTGTGCCAGGGAGTGCATTCGCTTTTTCCTTCTGGGTGTTCTTTCTATGCCGTAAGGCACTCTTAAAAAAATATGCGGAAAGGCGCAGTCGCTTCGTGCGAGTCTCGCATGTGAATTTCATCTGTTTCAATCATATTTCAGTGGTTTTGGTTGTGGCTACTGCGGCACTTGACATCTAAAACCTAATGTTGCTCAGGGTTCTCCAAACCTATACCTTGCCTGGTCTTTTACGTCTGTGACATTTTTTGTGGTACTCGTGCGGGCCGTTCCAAATGCTTCACGAAGCTACTCTGATTGTTTGTTTGGGAAGTTAGCGCATATTGCGCAGTAGAGACCAGGCCGAGACAAAGTTTTAATTTTTCAGACATGCCACATCAAAGAAGGCGGCTCAAGAACGCAGCCATACCCGCAAAAAATCTGCGAAATACATCCTGTCACGACGAAAGCAAAGAAGCACGCATAAAAGGGCTGTCATTTACGCGTCTTCATCAACTTGCTCAATCAGCCAAAGTAAATGTACCATAAAATCCAATATTATGTTCTGCATCACAGTAATTATACAAGTAAAATAAGCAACACGGCACAAATGAAAAAAAGAAACAAAGGTTTTTTATTGAATTAACATGTGTCGAACAAGAAGTATCGAGGAAACGTACTCTTCGACAAGGGGACTTGTATTCATCGGGACAGTCGCTGCTCTGACAAAAAGAAGTTCTCTTCCAAAAGTTCGACCACTGTTAATCACTTCGGGCCTCCATCTCCCTGTAATATTTTTTCTTGTCCAAGTTTTCCTAATTCATTTCAGAATGGGCGAAGCAAGGCGAATGGTCCCCCTCGTCATTGGAAGACATGAACCCGCTATCAACAGCCTGACCCCAGTGAATGAGTAACCTGCCTCATTTATGCCACAAGTAAATCATTAATCGGATGGGCTCTAATTCCAGCTTACTTTGGAGGCCCGTTCCCAGGTTTTGGTTACTGCTTCGTTGTTGCACAGGTTTTCAGGTACCTTCAGTGAGGAAGACATAGACAATACGGTATGCTTTTCATCCTTTGGACTTCATGGCTGTCTTTAGACAGGAGGACGGAAATAGTAGTTTACTTTAGGGATTACCTTGTCAAAGTAGTTATGCGACGTATTGTTTAAAGCTCGCCCTGAGCACATGCCTTTTGTGGAATACATACGAAGTTTGTTAATGACTATGTTCCGTTAGACACAGCGCACACAAGCAGCGGAGCGGCAAACTTGGAAGCGCAGACACTGGGAAGTAACACATTGTTCTTAAATTATAGTGACTTCTCCAATGAGTGGAGTACATTCGGCACAAATGTTAATGAAAAGGACGACGAACTTGCTGACTATGAGATGAAAGGTCGCGCAGTAATGGAAAAGGTTTTGTTGCCCTCTTCGTACGTACTTGGGTCTGTGTTTGCACACCTGTGTTTCTCTAACACGAATCCCTATCATTTTGCTCCCGTTTAAGTCGTTCTAAGCATCATTTGCAGCAGCATTGGTGTAACTGACTTCACCTGCTTGAGCAACATGTCTCTACAAACTTTCTCGAAGCAAGCACAAACTATCTCCAAGAAATTTTTCAACGAACTCGCCATATAAACCTAGGCATTAAAACTCTACATGAAGAAATGTGGCAGAACCCACCCCGCGATGACTGTCGACGGTAATGCATTAGTTTCGAATTAATGTGATGCCACAACGCATTGCCACCGCCGAAAGAAAGTCATGTATGAGGTGTGTACCACAGCGTGACTCGACTAAGTACACTCGGCGGTATCTCTAAGTACACTCGGTGCCATCTAGTGTCGCCTGAGTATCGAGGTATCTTTTTCGTCACTGTAGAGCGGCACATTGCCAGTGACACATACCTGGTTCCGCAAGTTGGCGTCAAAGACGTTCATTGAAGATAGGAACACACCTACTGGCACATGCCATGTGACCAAAGTTGGCGTCAAAGAGGTTCATTGAAGAACAGCACAGACCTTGTATCACATGCGCAGTACCCCAAGTTGGCGTGAAAGAGTCTCTTCGAACAGCAGTGCCTACCCAGTCCCGCATGTAAACTGACCTATGTCGGCGTGAAAGAGGTTCGCTGAAGAGTGGCACGTATTTACACATTTCCACATACTCAGTGACCGAACAACCCGGTCCGACATTGATTTCGAACCTTGTTCCCTCAGCACAGCAGCCCGAAGCGCTTAGATAGATAGATAGATAGATAGATAGATAGATAGATAGATAGATAGATAGATAGATAGATAGATAGATAGATAGATAGATAGATAGATAGATAGATAGATAGATAGATAGATAGATAGATAGATAGATAGATAGATAGATAGATAGATAGATAGATAGATAGATAGATAGATAGATAGATAGATAGATAGATAGATAGATAGATAGATAGATAGATAGATAGATAGATAGATAGATAGATAGATAGATAGATAGATAGATAGATAGATAGATAGATAGATAGATAGATAGATAGATAGATAGATAGATAGATAGATAGATAGATAGATAGATAGATAGATAGATAGATAGATAGATAGATAGATAGATAGATAGATAGATAGATAGATAGATAGATAGATAGATAGATAGATAGATAGATAGATAGATAGATAGATAGATAGATAGATAGATAGATAGATAGATCCCGGAAAGTGCGTGACGTACCCAAAGAATCAAAGAGGGCCAATGCATTAAACGTACGTAGAATACAGCCCTAACAGTTAACGTACACATTTATTCCATGGAGTTTCGAATGTCAAGCCGAGTGGCCCTCCTCTTTCGTGGCTACAGCGCTAACTTCTCGGCAGCGCAAGATCAGCGACACCTGCCTGAAACGATGCCGAGGAAAAGGCCACAAAAGCAGCGGCGTCGGAAGAGTGTCCTGGGTCGCGCACGTGAGCCAATCGAAACCGTTGTCACACGTCGCGGCAAAGTAGGAGGAGGACCACGGGGTAAGGGGCCCACGCAAGCGTCTACGTGCTCGGCCACGATAGCTTTGCGTGCACCTCGCCCAGTGATCGACTTCTAGCACGCGCGTGAGACGCAGCCTGCGACCGCAACTGTTGCGGTGCTACGTGCTCGGCTGCAAGCAAGGCTGAGCGTACGGGCCAGCTCGGGCTGTTCTGCACTATGAGAGTCTTTGAGCTGAGAGCGTTGAAGAAACGTGTCTTTATTTCTGCTGTAGTGCGTGCGTGTGTGTGTCAAACTATCAGTCTACAGAAAGCAAAAGGTCAGCGCTGCTCAGTGCGTTGTAATTTGATAAAGCACAGAAAGATAGCTGAAGCATGTCACAGGGAACGTGGTCAGCGTGTATTGAAGTGCCCTTGAGACAAAGTGTACACGCGCCGAACTCTTGGGCCAAGAGCGCCACTTGCGACGTGACGGTACCTGTTTGCTTTGCCCGCTGCCATGCTGCCGCGAACGATTCCTTCAATATCCGGCCAGGCCGTAAAGTACAGCTTTGCGCCCCTGGTGTCAAGTCTATGGAGTTAATGGGCTTTACAAGGAGCTTCGAAACATATCTGCTACATTTTACGACTACGAGGCGTAAAAACTTTCAAGGACGGGTGGAGGAAATACTCATCAACGTCTACTATATATATATATATACACAGTAGACGTTTAATTTTGTTTGCCAGCAACACAGTATTGTGCGCATAGGTAGTAAACTACTTTACGGCTATCATACGGAAAATATATTTATTGGCGCAAATTCCTCACTGCACTCGGCAATGTATAGAATGCGGCGCAGCACCACTTTCCCGCGGAAAAAAAACTAGCAGATTTTTGCGAATTCCCATAATCAGAACACAAGTTGAAGCAATTAGGCACATGCTTCAGGCATTGTTCGCGCTGTTGTAATCGCACCGCTGGCCCGAGATGTTGGGGTCTCGGTGCTGACGCCTGTTATTGCCACTGGGTCGCAAGCCCCAAGGGTAGCGTTGGCCTGGCGGCCTGGGGCACTGGAAGCATCCGAAGGTCCCGGCAAAGCATGAGAAGACTGGTAACAGAACAACTTGTTTATTCTAACATAGCAAAAGAGCGGCCGGTCAGGTCGACCGAATTGGAGAGATGGGAGAGCACGTAACTCAACAGTACAAATCGGAGCCTCTCTCTTGGCGTCCGGGGGCAGCTGCTCTTATACTCCCGGCGTCGCGGTCCAAAAGGGAAGGAGGGAAGGTCACGGGATGAAGGTCACGGGACGGCGCAGCAGGAGCCCACGACGGCGCGAACTGTCGGGCCGAGAGACCTCCAGGCTCCTCATTCGGGGAACTCCGCTCCCCGGCTGCCGCGCTTTGACAAGCGAGGGCACACACACACACACGCACACACGAAGACACGTGGCACTGAAACACGCCTGGACACGCTTGGCGGGTAGGCGTTGCGGCGGCGTCGAACAGGCCAAAATGTCCGCCGTTTTGAACAAAGCCCCGGCGTCCGTTGCATCCGCGCCGGCATTACCGCGCGTTGTAGGCGAAACGTAACAGACCGCCCCGCCGGGGGAAGGAGATCCCGAAGGTCAGGGGACTGCATCCGCTGTCCGGAGGGATGTCGCTCGATGATGCTCATAACCGAAGTTGGGCGTCCTTGGGCGTTTCTTGAGCGCAGCGCACAGAGAAGGCCTCGTTCTCACGTTCAGGTGCACACAGGACACTGCAAAGTGACTTCGGGAGAGTTGACATTTTTGTTCTCGTTTCCGGCAAGCGTTAGAACCACGCCAAAAGTCAACCGCTCAGTTAGCAAGCACGGCACAACCCTCACTAAGCCCTGCCAGGCTCTTTCCCCTTTTATACTGCTGCCTAGTTCCTTACAGTAGTTTAGCAGCACTCAGAACGCGTCCACAAATCGGAAAAATTGCACTAAAAAGCACATCATCACTTTGAAACACTACACAAAAGCAATAAGTTAAAAAAAAAATCCTGCCTCAGGAAGAAAAACATCAGTAACAAGCAATTTTGAGGCTGATTCCCACGTTAGGGGCTTCGACTTAAGCCATCGGCGTTACCGTTGAGACTCCCCTTTTTGTAACGCACCTCAAACGAATATTGTTGCAAAGCGAGGCTCCAGCGCAGGAGGCGGCCATTTTTGGGAGAGATGGTCTGCAGCCATTGGAGAGGGCAGTGATCCGTTTCAATGATAAACCTCGAGCCAGCTAGGTAACATGACAATTTCTGAACGGCCCACACGATACACGCACACTCTTTCTCGGTGGCGCTATACGCCTGCTCACGACTCGTCAGCTTACGACTAGCATACAGGACGGGGTGTTCTACTTCTCCATTTTCCCGTTGGCACAGTACAACGCCCATGCCTCGCTCACTAGCATCACACTGAACAACGAACCCTTTTGTGTAGTCGGGCGATCGTAGCACAGGCTGGCTTGTTAGGGCGCTCTTTAGGGCGCTAAAAGCTCTTTCCTTCGTCTCATCCCAGACGACTGTTTGCGGCTCTGTCTTTCTTAGAGCATCCGTCAAGGGAGCCGCGATATCAGAGTACCTGGGGATGTACCTCTGATAGTAGCCGGCGACACCTAAGAACGACCGAATATCGGTCTTCGTGCGCGGTTGCGGGAAGTCTCGCACAGCGGCCACTTTTATTTCAGAGGGGCGGCGACGACCCCGACCAATCACGTGTCCGAGGTAGACAACCTCGGCCTGTGCTAACTGGCACTTGGGAGCCTTGACTGTCAAGCCCGCATCGCGCAGGCGGGTTAGCACTGCCCGCAAGTGCGCCATATGTTCCGGCCAGGATGCGGAGAATATCGCTACGTCGTCTAGATACGGTAAAGCGAATTCTTGCTGTCCCCGCAACACTTTATCCATGAGGCTTGAAAAGCAGTATGGCGCGTTCTTCAAACCAAAACTCAAAACCTTAGGACGGAATGTCCCCATTGGTGAAATGAACGCCGCATACCTACTAGCCTCTTCTGTAAGTGGAACCTGCCAATAACCCCTGACAAGATCTAGGGTGGAAATAAACTGAGCGCTACTCACTCTCTCAAGGCGCTCCTCGATGTTAGGGATCGGATAAATTTGATCCTTAGTGATGGAATTAAGCCTGCGGTAGTCGACGCAAGGACGAGGTTCCTTGCCCGGTACCTCAACTAAAATCAAAGGGGAGGTATAATCACTCTCACCCGCTTCAATAACACCGAGCTGTAGCATTTTCTTTACCTCAGCCTCCATAATATCGCTCTGGCGGGGTGACACCCGGTACGCCTTGGATCGTACTGGCTCTGGGGAGGTAAGTTCTATGTCATGAGTAAGGACAGAAGTCCTACCAGGCCTCTCAGAGAACAGACCTTGAAACTCTTGTAAGAGCTGGTGTAGTTCGGTTTTCTGCTCAGGCGACAGCGATGCTTTACTTATTAAGTCACTAATGACTTGATCGGTGTCTTTCCTGTTCGTCACTGAGCCTAGTCCCGGAAGCTCGACCGGAAGCTCTTCTAACTTTCCCGCATCGGGATTTTCCTCTCCAGTATCGGGTGCCTTTAACGCTACAGGCTCAATTTTATCCCGTTCGGGCGTGCTCTGAATACCAGCTTGCTGCGCCTCTGACCCTTTCTTATCTTTCAACAACGTCGGCCCCGCAACTACCGCCTTTGCAGCGAGCTCCCGAACCTTCGATCTGGTTAAGGCCTGAACGCTAGCCTCACCAAACAAAAGCCCCTTCTCGCGCAGGAGGTGATCGGACCTGTTCGAAAATAGGTACGGGTACTGGGGGGGCAGCATAGATGACACTGCGGCCTCCGTCTCAAGTGCTCCGAAAGGTCCTTCAATAAGCACTTTTGCTACCGGCAGACACACGCTATGAGCTTCCACTGCTTGCTTGATCCATGCGCACTCGCCCGTGAACATATCGGGTTCTACGTAAGAGGGGTGAACTACATCCATTGTAGCTGCGGAATCGCGAAGCACTCGGCACTCTTTCCCGTTCACGAGGAGGTCTCGCATGTAAGGCTCGAGAAGCTTGATGTTCTCGTCAGTGCTGCCTAATGAAAAAAACACGACTTTTGGTTTTGTTTCTGGGCACTGCGCCGAAAAGTGACCCGGCTTCTGGCACGTATAACACAGGCGCGCTTGCCTCGCCTCGAACCGCTTTCTGCGTTCGGCTTCGGCTGCCGCCGTCTCCTTACGTTCGGTCGGACACTGCGCCGAAAAGTGACCCGGCTTCTGGCACGTATAACAAACGCGCGCTTGCCTCATCTCGAACCGCTTTCTGCGTTCGGCTTCGGTTGCCGCCGTCTCCGTACGTTCGGTCGGACTGCTTTCACTCGCATCCGCACTACGTGTATCCCCCTTTGCTCTCATGGGTGTGAACTTCGGCCTCTCAAACTTGGAGCCAAATTCACCCTTTTGACCGTCCTTAGCTCCGCGAGCCCGACGCGTCACAAACTCCTCGGCTAGCTCAGCGGCTCGAGCCACCGTACTAACGTCTGGCCTATCCAAGACCCAGTACCGCACGTTCTCAGGTAACCGACTATAAAACTGTTCTAGCCCGAAACACTGCAGAACTTTCTCGTGGTCACCAAACGCTTTCTCTTCTTTGAGCCACTCCTGCATGTTTGACATAAGCCTGTACGCAAACTCTGTATATGACTCACTTTTGCCTTTCTCATTTTCCCGAAACTTCCGACGGAACGCCTCCGCTGACAGCCGGTACTTTTTTAGCAGACTCGATTTCACTTTGTCGAAATCCTCTGCCTCCTTTCTCTCCAAGCGAGCGACTACGTCGGCCGCCTCGCCGGGTAGCAAAGTGAGCAAGCGCTGTGGCCACGTTTCCCGAGAGAACCCCTGCTTCTCGCACGTTCGCTCAAAGTTAACCAGGAACAAACCAATGTCCTCTCCAAGCTTAAACGGCCGCATCAGGTCAGTCATTTTGAACAATACTCGTTCTCCTGCACCGTGTGCCTGACTTCCATTACGAGCGCGTTCCATCTCTAACTCGAGACGCTTCATTTCCAAAGCGTGTTCACGCTCTTCTTTTTCTTTCTGTTCTATAAGTTCGCGCTCATGTCTTTTTGCCCGCTCCTCAATGGTCTCAAGGCAATCCGACAGCTCGTCATCCTCAGCTTCTAACTCAAGAATAGCCCTTAGCAGTTCTGGTTGTCTGAGTTTGTCTGAGACATCCAGACCCAACTCTTTTGCAAGCTCCAGTAATATCGGTTTGCGCAACGACTTCAAATCCATGGCTGCTCTGAATGCTGCTTTCTCTACTGCCTACTATTGTCTTGCCGCAAACTAACCCGGTAGCAACGACAACCACAATTACCAGCTCTGTTTCTAACACTAACAAAAGCCTGGCAAAACTCAGAAGAAGAAAGTCCCGCACTCACCAAACCTTGCAGCCAAGACTTCAGCGCAGTCGTTCCGCTGCAGGCAACCAGTCATCACACAGGGCTCGTTGCGCTGCTCCCGGATGGTCGTTGTGCTGTTCAGCATACAGTCAACCGCATCTCTTCGCTGCTGGCCTCCGTTGGCGCGATCTCACCGCTGGCAACCAGATGTTGGAATCGTACCGCTGGCACGAGATGTTGGGGTCTCGGTGCTGACGCCTGTTATTGCCACTGGGTCGCAAGCCCCAAGGGTAGCGTTGGCCTGGCGGCCTGGGGCACTGGAAGCATCCGAAGGTCCCGGCAAAGCATGAGAAGACTGGTAACAGAACAACTTGTTTATTCTAACATAGCAAAAGAGCGGCCGGTCAGGTCGACCGAATTGGAGAGACGGGAGAGCACGTAACTCAACAGTACAAATCGGAGCCTCTCTCTTGGCGTCCGGGGGCAGCTGCTCTTATACTCCCGGCGTCGCGGTCCAAAAGGGAAGGAGGGAAGGTCACGGGATGAAGGTCACGGGACGGCGCAGCAGGAGCCCACGACGGCGCGAACTGTCGGGCCGAGAGACCTCCAGGCTCCTCATTCGGGGAACTCCGCTCCCCGGCTGCCGCGCTTTGACAAGCGAGGGCACACACACACACACGCACACACGAAGACACGTGGCACTGAAACACGCCTGGACACGCTTGGCGGGTAGGCGTTGCGGCGGCGTCGAACAGGCCAAAATGTCTGCCGTTTTGAACAAAGCCCCGGCGTCCGTTGCATCCGCGCCGGCATTACCGCGCGTTGTAGGCGAAACGTAACAGCGCTTACCCCTAAAGCAGCTTGCCTGCAAAACCTCCTCAATTCCGCTCAATTTTTCTTTTGTAATTCATTACACATTTGCAGATGCAGTAATTAGTGCGCGCGAGCTATGTCTAATTCAATTAACCGGCCCAATTCCTTTGAATCCACGCCGTCGCACGGAATACGTACTGCTCGATTATCATTTACAGACCAGGAGGGAAAAATGGCCGAGTTGATATGGAAGCACGGCTAAATGCAGAGGTTTGTCGTCTTGCGTTGTCGTCTCTCAACACACATGTGTACTCGCCCTCCTTTCTGTAAAGCTTTCGGGCGATTGAGGCTGGCTGGCTGGCGGGCTTTGTCTAGCTCTGGCTGACTGGCTGGCTGGCTAAATACGCAAGGGCAGACTGATTTCCGTTCGTAAATGTGGCCATTTGACAGAATGTCACTAATCACCATCCCATTTCCTTAACTATACTGTATATGTATCCTGTTGGGTTTCGAAGGATATCTTAATTATACACATTTATAACCCAGCACATCGACACCCTTTCTATTCGTTTATTGCTTACAGCACGGATTTCGGAAGGAACTGTCCTCTGTAACGCAGCCGATAGAGTTCACTTGTTCGATGTTGCGACTCGCCAATTAGTGCACGAAATATCATCTTATGCCTCAAGTATGCATGTTGATCGCCGAATGCTTGTATGCCAAGCGTGAGTGTGTTGCTGCACGACGAGGTCGATTCGGTATCTCGGACGTGACATCGAGAGTACCACAGTTATTGATTTAAGGGCTTTTACTGTTCTTATGTGATATCAAAGATATCAAGCTAAATATAGCTCCTTAATGAAAATTTTTTTTACCCACGATTAAATATTGCATACAAATATAAGCGCCGATAATTACTGTTCCGAAATTCAAAGTGATCTGAACACGGTACAAATACGTACGTATAAAAAAAAAATGACGAAAAGCATTAAGTTCGAATACAGGAGTGTATCGGATACAGCTGAAGAAACGGAAGTATCAGAACCACCGCTACAGGTATTAAATAAACGTGACCTCAGAAATATAGCGTGTGGCTACGTTGCGCGAATGCTAATGGCATTGCCGTGGACAGTCATCGCGAGACGAGTTCTGACATATGTATGTTTTTGTTTTCTTTGAAAATGCAGGCAACACGTTGTCAGTAAAAAAATAAAGAAATCAGCAAACCATTCGCAAGTCAACGAACGCCCTCGCAATAAAGTCGGCATCGCAAGTTTACAAGTTGCACGTGTCGTACAGCTCTTATTTCTCCTGTCAATACAGGACACCATTTCATGATCATGAGCGTCCGAAAAAAGAAACCGTGAGCCTCGCATCTTCAAGTTAAATGTAAATCAATGCTTTAGAGCGACTGAGAACCAATCTTCCTTTTTTTTTTTTTTTTTTGCAATGGTAAGCTTACCTGTCAGAGTGTCCAATGATGAAGTGAGCAAGACGAGAACAAGGTAAAAGCAGGAGCCAACGTTTCGACAAGCAGACTTGTGTTTTTCAAAGCAACATATGCTTTCCCTCGGCACGGTATATGAAGGTAGAGTTCTCCGAAAGGGAAGAAGGGGTAAGCCGAGAAGGAGAGGCAGCGACCTAGGGTGTGCTAGCGGCGAGGTTGCAGAAGGGAAAAGAAAGGTGATCTATTCAGCGTCGGTTGATGCAGCACCGAGTCAGCCGGTTGACGTGTCACTGTAGGATCCTTTTTTCGTGGAAGGTACCTGGACGACGAGTGGCGGGGGTGTTAGGGGGATTATCTGCACCACTGTCAGTTAACTATGGTCTCTTTGCAAAAGATAATGAAAGAGGCGGCAGAAAATGGTGCTCGTGAAAAAAAGAAGCTATACCAAATGGAAATAATATATAAATGAAAGTAGAAAGTAAGGGAGGAAAGAACAGTAAGAAACGACATGCGGAGCAACCCAATGAAAAATAACTAAGTGCTGTTGCCTATAGCTTGAAATTTACCCCCCCCCCCCCCCTCCCATAACGAAAAGAACCTTGCCTATATAAACGTGCCGAGGAAAGCCATATGTCTCCTTGAAAATGATAAGTCCACTTGTCGAAACGATGGCTCCCGCTTTTACCTTGCTCTAGTTTTAGTCATCGTCTTGAATTTTTATCTCCCGCCTTGCCTTTTCCCTCAATCAAGTGGTAACACGAAAAACGCCTTCGAATATCTTTTATCAGAATATTTCGATCAGCAGTGAGGATATAGTTCTTCACTGAAAGCCTGTTGGAAACAGTGTATCTGAGTGCGATAGCGACTATACGCCGGCATTGGTAGGAGGCAGACGACATGTTAGCCGTAGCCGTGACAAAGTATTGTCACGTGGTGGTGACGTTCAAGAACACAGTAGCAATACTGTGATTAAGGAAACGAGCGTTTAATTGGGCGAACCTGTGCCCACAAAAACAGGCTACACTTATAACACAACGATAGCGGCGAACACGGTCGGCGATCGTCGAAAATCTGATCAGCGAGTCAAGCGCGTCGGCTTTTATACAGCAGTCGTCGAATGTTCCAGACTAATCGTTCGGACCCGCGTACCTTCCACAAAGTTCTACACCATTCGCGTCACGCGATGAAATCAGAGAACACAACGTTCGGCGACAACAGACAGCCGGGTAGAAGCATCGATAACTTTCCAGAAACTTCGGATAAATGCAGGCGCGTCCCGCGCTGTGCGATTACATTTGTTAGGTGGCGAAACGTGGTCGCCCGATGAAGATAAGTACACGTGTCAATACCCCCCTCTTAAAAAAGCATTGACCCGATGCTGCATAGAAACGAAAGTAATAAAGAAAAACACCCGTAGCAAAGGAAAACAACAAAATAAGGAAGTTCGTCAGCGTCCGTAAAAGGGTTTCAGACGCACCACGTGGACCACTTCAGATCGTGCGCGGCGCCGCTGTGAATGCGAAATTCCGTCTGGCACGACCTCATAGTCCAGTGCGCCAATACGTCGAATGACCTTGTAGGGTCCGAAATAGCGGCGCAATAGTTTCTCACTCAGTCCTCGTCGGCGTATCGGTGTCCAAACCCAAACACGGTCGCCGGGCTGGTACTCGACGAAGCGTCGTTGGAGGTTGTAGTGTCGGCTGTCGGTCCTCTGTTGGTTCTTGATCCGTAGGCAGGCGAGCTGTCGGGCTTCTTCGGCGCGCTGGAGATAGCTAGCGACGTCAACATTCTCTTCGTCAGTGACGTGGGGCAGCATGGCGTCGAGCGTCGTCGTCGGGTTCCTGCCGTAAACCAGCTTAAACGGCGTGATCTGTGTTGTTTCTTGCACCGCCGTGTTGTAAGCGAAGGTTACGTACAGCAGGACGGCATCCCAGGTCTTGTGTTCGACGTCGACGTACATTGCTAGCATGTCGGCGAGGGTCTTGTTCAGGCCCTCCGTGAGACCATTCGTCTGCGGATGGTAGGCAGTTGTCCTCCTGTGGCTTGTCTGGCTGTAATGCAGAATGGCTTGGGTGAGCTCTGCTGTAAAAGCCGTTTCTCTGTCGGTGATGAGGACTTCTGGGGCACCATGTCGCAGCAGGATGTTCTCGACGAAAAATTTCGCCACTTCGGCTGCGCTGCCTTTTGGTCGAACTTTAGTTTCAGCAAAGCGGGTGAGATAGTCCGTCGCCACGACGATCCACTTATTCCCGGATGTTGACATCGGAAACGGCCCCAACAAATCCATCCCAATTTACTGGAATGGTCGGCGAGGAGGTTCGATCGGCTGTAGTAATCCTGCTGGCCTTGTCGGTGGTGTCTTGCGTCGTTGACAGTCTCGGCATGTCCTGACGTAACGGGCGAGGTCGGCGGTCAGACCCGGCCAGTAATACCTTTCCTGTATTCTCGACAGCGTCCGGGAGAATCCGAGGTGCCCAGCGGTTGGATCGTCGTGTAGGGCGTGCAGTATTTCTGGACGCAGCGCTGACGGTACAACAAGAAGGTAGCTGGCGCGGACTGGTGAGAAGTTCTTCACGAGCAGGTTGTTTTGTTGTGTGAACGAAGAAAACCCGCGCTTAAATGCCCTAGGGACAACGTCGGTGTTCCCTTCCAAATACTCGACGAGGCTTTTTAGTTCCGGGTCTGCTCGTTGCTGTTTAGTGAAGTCTTCCGCGCTTATTATCCCAAGGAAGGCGTCGTCGTCCTCGTCGTCTTGCGGCGGGGGATCAATGGGGGCGCGTGATAAGCAGTCGGCGTCGGAGTATTTTCTTCCGGACTTGTATATTACCGTGACGTCATATTCTTGTAGTCTGAGGCTCCACCGCGCCAGCCGTCCTGAAGGGTCCTTTAAGTTAGCTAGCCAACACAACGCGTGGTGGTCGCTGACGACTTTGAATGGCCTGCCATAGAGGTAAGGGCGGAATTTAGCTATAGCCCAAATGATGGCGAGGCATTCCTTTTCAGTCGTAGAATAGTTGCTTTCCGCTTTTGACAGCGACCGGCTAACATACGATATCACCCTTTCAAGTCCATCTTTCCTCTGGACTAGGACGGCACCGAGGCCTAGGCTACTGGCGTCAGTGTGGATTTCGGTATCGGCGTCCTCGTCGAAGTGTGCAAGTACCGGCGGCGACTGCATGCGTCGTTTGAGTTCTTGAAATGCCTTGGCCTGCGGCGTTTCCCACTTGAACGCGACATCACATTTGGTTAGATGTGTTAGCGGCTCCGCGATGCGTGAGAAGTCCTTGACAAAGCGCCTATAGTAGGCACACATGCCAAGGAATCTGCGCACTGCCTTCTTGTCGGTTGGCTGCGGGAACTTTGCGATGGCAGCTGTCTTCTGTGGGTCGGGGCGTACTCCTGATTCGCTGATCACGTGGCCTAGGAACAAAAGCTCATCGTAAGCGAAGCGGCACTTTTCTGGTTTCAGAGTGAGCCCTGATGACTTGATGGCCTCTAGTACTGTGGCAAGCCGCCTAAGGTGATCGTCGAAATTTCCGGCGAATACAACGACGTCATCCAAGTAAACGAGACAGGTCTGCCACTTCAATCCTGCTAAAACCGTGTCCATCACGCGCTGGAACGTTGCAGGCGCCGAGCACAGTCCAAATGGCATGACCTTGAACTCGTAGAGGCCGTCTGGGGTGATGAAGGCGGTCTTTTCGCGATCTCTCTCGTCGACTTCTATTTGCCAGTAGCCAGACTTGAGGTCCATCGACGAGAAGTATTTAGCGTTGCAGAGTCGATCCAATGCGTCGTCTATCCGTGGAAGGGGGTACACATCTTCTTCGTGATCTTGTTCAGTCGACGTTAATCGACGCAGAAGCGTAGGGTTCCGTCCTTTTTCTTCACCAGGACTACAGGAGAGGCCCACGGGCTTTTCGACGGCTGGATGATGTCGTCGCGCAGCATTTCGTCGACTTGTTGCCTAATAGCTTCACGTTCTCGTGTCAAAACTCGGTAAGGGCTCTGGCGGAGTGGTCGAGCGCACTCTTCGGTTATTATGCGATGCTTTGGAACTGGTGTTTGTCGAATCCTCGATGACGTCGAAAAGCAGTCTTTGTATCGTCGGAGAAGACTTCTGATCTGTTGCTGCTTACTCATAGGAAGACTTGGATTCACGTCGAAGTCTAGTTCGGGGACTATGCTCATCGGGGTAGATGCGGCTGAATCCGAGACGACGAAGGCATTGCTGGTTTCCACAATTTCCTCGATGTATGCGATTGTCGTGCCTTTGTTGATGTGCTTGAACCCTTGGCTGAAGTTGGTTAGCATAACTTCCACTTGCCCTCCGTGGAGTCGAGCGATCCCTCTTGCGACGCAAATTTCACTGTCGAGCAGTAGATGTTGGTCGCCCTCGATGACGCCTTCTACGTCAGCGGGTGTTTCGGTGCCGACGGAAATAATAATGCTGGAGCGCGGCGGGATGCTCACTTGATCTTCGAGCACACTCAAGGCGTGGTGACTACGACAGCTCTCCGGCGGTATCGCTTGATCTTGCGACAGCGTTATCGATTTCGACTTCAGGTCGATGACTGCGCCATGTTGATTCAGGAAGTCCATGCCGAGAATGACGTCTCGTGAACACTGTTGGAGGATAACGAAGGTGGCAGGGTAAGTCCGGTCATGAACGGTAATTCTTGCCGTGCAGATCCCAGTCGGCGTAATCAGGTGTCCTCCAGCGGTCCGAATTTGAGGGCCTTCCCATGCAGTCTTAACTTTCCTCAACTGGGCGGCGATGTGTCCACTCATTACGGAGTAATCGGCTCCTGTGTCTACTAAAGCGGTGACTGCGTGGCCGTCGAGAAGTACGTTGAGGTCGGTGGTTCTTCGTCTTGCGTTACAGTTAGGTCTTGGCGTCGGATCACGGCTGCGTCGTGTTGAACTGAAGTTGGAACGTCGCGTCGTCAAGTCGTCTTTCGTCGGTGTAGTCTTGGCTTCCTGATTTCGTCGGGACGGTGGCGTGTCCTTATTATGTCGTCTAGATGGTCTCTTCGTCGTCTTCGTCGGCGGCGGAGGATCTTCGTCAGTTCGACGAACAGCAACCGCACCTCCATCGGTTGCTGCTTTTAGTTTTCCGGATATGGGCTGACGGACCGGCCTCGGACTGGGCCAGTGTATGGTCGGCGCTGCGGCGACAGGTAGCGGCCTGGTGACGGGGAACGGGAAGGTCGTCGAGGGCTCCATTGAGTGGCGGCGAGGTAGTCGGCGATATCGCGAGGTCGTTCGCCAATCTGTGGCCGCGGCGCGTTAACGGCGAAACCTCGCAGTCCCATCTCCCGGTATGGACATCGTCGGTAGACGTGACCCACTTCTCCGCAGTGGTAGCACAGCGGGCGGTGGTCAGGAACGCGCCATACGTCGGTCTTCCTCGGGTAGCTGCTCTGGGCGACGGGTGGGCGTGCTGGCGGCGGGGGTGGTCGACGGAATTGCGGTATTACAGGGCCCTGGCGCGGTCGCGGAGGAGGACCCCGACGGCGTGCGACGGCGGCGTATGTCATCGCTTCTGGCTGGGGTTGCGGTAATTGAGGTTGCACCTCCGGAACTCCAAGCGACCGCTGAACCTCATCTTGGACGATGTCAGCGATCGAGGCCACTTGAGGCTGCGACGACGGGAAGATCTTCTGAAGCTCCTCTCGTACGACTGCCCTGATAGCCTCGCGCAGGTCATCGGAGGCCAGCGATTGAACGCCGGCATAGTTTGTAGAGTTGGTGCGGCGGTCGAATTGCCGGTTTCGCATCTCGAGTGTCTTCTCGATGCTAGTGGCCTCGCGAAGAAACTCGTCGACGGTCTTCGGTGGGCTTCGTACCATACCGGCGAAAAGTTCCTCCTTTACACCACGCATCAGTAGCCGGACTTTCTTTTCCTCGGACATTTCCGGGTCGGCGTGGCGGAATAGGCGGCTCATTTCTTCCGTAAAGATGGCAACGTTCTCGTTTGGTAGCTGCACTCGGGCGTCCAGCATAGCTTCAGCCCTTTCCTTGCGCACGACGCTTGTAAAGGTGCGCAGGAAGCCGCTACGGAACAGGTCCCACGTTGTCAAGGTCGATTCCCTGTTCTCAAACCAAGTTCTGGCGGCGTCTTCTAAGGCGAAGTAGACATGCCGCAGCTTGTCGTCGGAGTCCCAGTTGTTGAACGTCGCGATGCGTTCGTAGGTCTCCAGCCATGATTCTGAGTCTTCAGTCGCTGCTCCATGGAAAGTTGGTGGGTCCCGAGGTTGTTGTAGGATAACGGGGGACGCTGGGGCAGCCATTGGGGTTGTCTTGACCACGATCTTCTTAGTCGTCTCAGGTAGAAGTCCGTGCTCTGGGGGCAGTCCTTGCAGTCTGCGGCTAGCACGCTGGTCTTGCTTGGGCGATGTTGGTTCTGTCCTCGGGCTTCGGGCTTGGATCGCGGCTTTGCGGGGGCGTTCGGTACATGAACGCACAAGCACCTCCACCAGATGTCACGTGGTGGTGACGTTCAAGAACACAGTAGCAATACTGTGATTAAGGAAACGAGCGTTTTATTGGGCGAACCTGTGCCCACAAAAACAGGCTACACTTATAACACAACGATAGCGGTGAACACGGTCGGCGATCGTCGAAAATCTGATCAGCGAGTCAAGCGCGTCGGCTTTTATACAGCAGTCGTCCAATGTTCCAGACTAATCGTTCGGACCCGCGTACCTTCCACAAAGTTCTACACCATTAGCGTCACGCGATGAAATCAGATAACACAACGTTCGGCGACAACAGACAGCCGGGTAGAAGCATCGATAACTTTCCAGAAACTTCGGATACATGCAGGCGCGTCCCGCGCTGTGCGATTACATTTGTTATATGGCGAAACGTGGTCGCCCGATAAAGATAAGTACACGTGTCAGTATTATTTGTGTCCCAGGAGAAAACTACACGCACACCAATCCGCTCACCGATTTCCTGCCCCACGCAAGCTTTGCTCACTATCAAGGGAAAGCATCCCTATCAAGAAACAAAAAAAGCCCAGTCTGAAGTGAAGCTCCGTATTAGATACGTGGAACGTGTTGGGGGCTCGTGCGCAAAATTTTCTTGAGCTGCGGTCCATGATACGCCAACCAGACTAGCAGGTGTTTACACGATCTCCTGCGAAAGTATGCCAACAACACGAACGGAATGGAGGGTTTACTAAGCCTACATTGTAGCACATGTGGTTGCTCCCTTCGAGCAAAGTAGTTTTTGCTCACATGGACGACCACCCACGCATCATTGACGAAGCAACTAGCATGGCGTGTGAATGCAGCCCACGCATAAGTAAGCCATCCCTGGCCTTATCGCACAGGGAGTGGGCGTTTATAGACAACGTCGGCGCCAACAGTGGGCGATGATGGTACCTCTGTATTATGTCGCATTCTCGCATCTGTTCTTTTTCTGTATCAACTTGTGTGTCGAAAATCAAAATTTCTGTTGGCAGCAAGCGCTCGTCCTCGTGCTTTCCGTGGGTCGCTATTCTGCTTAGCGCTGCACCACTCAACTTATGAAAAACCAACAAGCCAAAAGCACTACCCTTCTAAGCCAAATTAAAGTCGGGCTCTACGCAGTCATTCAATATGGACATTTAGCGTTTCTTTCTTTAATGTACCATTCGAAGCGATATAACGTCCCTGACACAACCGCGTGGTTGCGTAGCGGGGGTATTGCTCAGTTTGCGACTCCTCGCCTATATTCGAAGTCAAAAGCCAAAGCTTGCTTCATTCCAGTCGTCAGCAGGTATCTGTAATATTTTGCTGAGCAAAGCTCCCGTGGCTGCCACGTAGCGTCGCTGGTAATTAATGTGAATAATGGTTACGTTTCAAAGTCAAGGCTCTTCCTTTCACTTCGCTCTTTTTTTACTTCTTATTCTGCGCTCACTGCTGACAATGTCATGCCAAGCGGAGACATTCGGAAATGATCCGTAAATGGATGCCGCGTGTTGCAACGAAGGCGCCCGTGTTCGATCGAGCCAAATGGACAGAACGCCCACTCCGTGGAACGCTGTTCGCATTCACGATCAAGCACGCTTGCTTCATTTTTTTTCAGGTGCCATTCCTACTTTTCCCAGAGTATTTATGGCCCAGTGTTTCGTCAAAAGGGAGCTCGAAGCCAGTGTTTCGAGAAGCGTGTTCGTATAGCCTCAGAGCTCATTTACTTTTCCTTCTGAAAGAATACACGCCGTCCGTTGCGGCCCTAGATTTATAGCAGCGCGAAGTCAAACGTTGCACTGCTATAAAAGTGCATAAGTTGAGAGAGAGAGAGAGAGAGAGAGAGAGAGAGAGAGAGAGAGAGAGAGAGAGAGAGAGAGAGAGAGAGAGAGAGAGAGAGAGACGGATTGATTTCCATAGCATTCAGTACTTTTAACATAAAAATGATAAAAAAGAAAGCTGCCCAGTAAACGAACGAAAAAGAAAGTAGGACTTGTCGTTGCTTTCTTTTGTGGCCCGTACTAAGTGAAATATCTTTCCTTTGTACGTCTTCTACATAATCTCAATTAGTAGTGAAGATGAGTTTTCACATTTCTACCCTCGGACTGCGATACGATAGTTTTGAGTTAGACTCAAAGAAGTTTGGTCTAATTCGTGTGACGTTAAGAATGGTAAATCAGCGCGTAAGGCATGGACGAAATGAAGACGTAGCACATATAAGGATGGTGTATGTGTTCTACGTCTGCTTTCAATCTGTCTTTCGCGCTGCTTTGCAATTGCGAATCTTGTTCTTTCCTACCTTACGTCCTTGCTACGCTCATTGATTCATTGGCTGTTTTGTTCGTTAGTTCGTTCCTTCATTCATTCGCTCGCTCGTTTGTTCGATCGTTCCTTTATTGATTCGCAAATTGGTTCATTTTTTCATTAATTTAGTTTCAGTTCATTTTTTTCTTTATTTTGTTCGTTGGTACCCGCATTCATTCATTCTTTTGTTCGTCAAGTTCAGACGTAGACATACGACATAAATAATAACAAACTGTAAGCAAATCACTCAAAGGCACGACGACACGGACAGCACAAAGACGGTATGACGAAAATATTTCGTTTACATATAGCTAAAAGATAATGTTCGCGTAGAATTTTGTGCACAAATAAATGAGTTTGGGGCTTATAACTGCGGTTCGCTGTCGTCGAGTTATTGGAATAAAAGAGTAAATTGAGTCCCTGGATATTCTCTCTCTCTTTCTTTATTTTTTATTGTCTACACAAAATGACGAATCAAACATGCCAGCGGAGATAAGCCTATGCGGTTATGAAGCTTCGCAGTATCGAGTTTGACCGCTGACACTCCTGGAGAATTTGCGATATTTCCGAAACAGTGTGCTCCAAGCTGAACAGGTTGATACGCGTTTCGCTTTAAAGCCAAACCAAGCATTGGATTTTGCGTGATGCAAATACTCTGAATGCTTTACGAATGCCGTATGCATTAAAAAGTTGCGTATTACTTCTTTTTCTTTTTTCGCCGTATATGTTTTATGAAAAGCATAAAGGTCTCATATCAAATAAGAAAGTGAAAGCAGGGTATGAAAAAACCACTTACTCAAGTAAAATAGAAAGAGAGTGAACGCTCTTACGCTCAAGCACACTAACGCGCGTTGCATACTCGGAAGAAAAACTGCCTAATAACGTTGTTTCAACCAAAACACGTCCTACAAAACATACATATCGGCACACACCCATCACACACCCATCACACAAGCTTTCTGTACTTGCCGTACGCTGTACGGCAATAGCAATTCAGCTCATCTATATTGCTTCCGTTGCTTCAGAGACGTCGTGAGGCTGAAAACATTCTGAGCAGCCTTTTACACCGAAAATATTAAGGCTAATACTTTCCCCGAATAGCTGGCACACAAGAACCAGTATTTTCACAGCGAAGTTGATCGCATGGACAATCAATGGGAAAGCGTAAAATGGCAACACTCTTCAAATTAACATAAAAAAAATTCAGTGTCATTCAACTCTGTCAAGATCGATGACGAGCGAAGCTGTGTATGCGGGCCCCTTAATGGCGAACTGTCCATCGCCGTGCGTCAAACGCCGTATGCACATAAATGGAGGGCGAGGCGCGACTAGTTGCTCCTCCACGATGTTGAACCTCGGGAGATGACGAGACACCGGGGGGTACACATGCCCTTGTCTTTGTGTAAAATGTGGCACGACACATTTTTGGCACGTAGAACAGACACGCACCTCACCACACTCTGAAGGCATACACTGCTTCACCGTAGCAAAGGCGATCGTGCGTTGGTCGACGTCTCGCAGTGCAGTAATGATTGTGAGGTCACTCGAAAACCACAAGCGGTTACACACAACACGGGCCGCCCAAAATTGGTTCCTCAAAAACTCCCTCTGAAGCCTAGCCGTTGGGTGAAACGTTCCAAGTTTGCGGGATCGGGGCCGCATGGATGGTTCGTATTTCCGCCTCGCGGTCTTGGCGGGCAGCACGCTTACGGGACCGCCACCACGGGAGAGCGGAAGGAAATGAAAGCAGATACGCAAGCGCTTGGAACGCCGACAAAGAGAGGGCGGGGCGGTACGAACGTAGACATGGGTGACGCGGGTCAAAGTGTAGCATGCCTTGTCGGCTTAATATCTGACGCGAGTTGTATTTGGACCTAAGATATGAAACTTATTTTTGCAAGTTGGGGGAGTGCTTAAAGCCTGCTTCACCTCCGATGTAGGTCGGCCCGGTATAGCAATATCTTCGGAATTGGCCCACGTAAGGGGAGAAATTCTCGATTACACGACTTGATAGACGCCCGCAATTTTTTTCCAGAACCTAGCCATATACAGCTACGCTGTAAAAGCTTATACGCGCACAAAAAGTGTTCTTGGATGTATGCGATTCCGCAGAATTATTGATTAAAAGCGACGTAAGCTGCCTCACCTTTCCAAGTAATTTTTCATTGCCTTCATGAACTCGTAGATGGAATAAAGTAGGCCTCGTGCGAAATTTTTGTTCGACACCTTCACTCCCCTGCTTACAGCTACACCGTGTGAAAAAAAATACACCGAATTGCGAGGGGTTCTAAATGGACTTTGCGATACATGGTTAACTTCTTGTATATCCTCATATCCGAATAAGAATGGCCATCAGCGCCATGTGCAATTTTTTTTTTTGCAGGTATGACGAAACGCTAGCTAGCCTTTTCTGCCACTGGCTATCTTATGATGCTCAACGATGCGCCTCTGCCAGCTAGTCTCAACCGCTTCGATGAAAGACTGCATTCGGAGGGAAAGAAAAGATCCTAGGATACCCGCCGCAGTATCCTCGGCGTTAGATCCTTGCGCTGCGATGAGGTCGCGGTCGTAGGTTGGATCCTACCTTCGGCGACTGCATTTCGGTGGGGGCGAAATGCGAAACCGCTCGGGCACTTAGATTTAGGGGCACGTTATTAAAGAAGCCCAGGCGGTCAAAAGTTATTCCGGAGTACTCAGAATCATAATTTTGTGTTGGTACGTAAAACTCTAGAATTTGATTGATTAGTGTCTTTTGTTAAATCCTGGGACCTAGGTCCCAGGATTCAGCCTTGTGTATGCACTATTGCATACACAAGGCTATTAAAAAAATGTATTTCACTTTTAAGAGGTGGCTAGACTGTACAAACGCTTCTGATCGACAGTTAGTGAACTTCCATGTGTGAGTGTATTCCCACTGACTGTCTCGATTTTTTTTATCTTTCCGTTTTTTGATCTATCTCTTTCCACAAGTGTAGGGTATCATACCGGGCAGGTTCTTGGTTCACCTACGTGCCGTTTCCTCTTTGTGACTCTCTCTCTCTCTCGTGTATAGCATCATTCCCTACTGTAACGGTTTCGTATGCAGCACAGTAACTCCGCATACTTTCCATACAATTCTAAGGAAAATCGCAGGACATTTATATGGAATGACCATTGCGTGCTTAAGTATTGTACGGAATATGTAATTATTGGAATGAAATGTGGAACCTTCCAGTAGGGATTAGCTAATTACAAAGACACGAAAGTTTCCCAGTGGACGCTGTGCAAGGTACCCACGTTTCCACGTGCCATGTTTCATTCCAACCCAACTTGAATATATTATGCTGCTATCGTTTTAGTATCTCCATAATCTGTCCCAGCGCCGCAAATGCGCCAGCGTTCTTTTCCTCTTATCCTGAGATAAAGATCGAATCAAGTTAGCTTTATTTGTTTTCCAATACTATGAAATGCCTACACAGTAAATGGACCGAGAGTCAATAAGGTCGTTGGCCATACACAAATACAGAATTTGGATGTGAGTCGGAAGGAAAACAACGGAAGAGCAAAACAGAAGGCAGCATTAGAGTAGTGCAAATTCGCAGCTTACACAAACATTGAAGTGGATATAGAAACGTGCGTGTAATCACTCAATTAAAATTTTGAGTAAATATATAAAACGTCTTGCTAGACAGCTTACAGACTGAGGAAGGAAGGATGACAAACAGGACATTTCCTCTGACAGGCGTGTTGGAGTTTCGACAGATGAAAGTGGCTGTGTCAAACGCGGCTTCGTAATTGGTAAGCATGATTAGCTTGTTGCAGGCTCTTTACTCTTGTCTTTTCCCTTTTATTTGAATGAGATTTGCATCTGGCGGCCCGAACAGCTTGAATTCGACGAAGGTTAGAAGACTTACGGCGACATTCACAAACACGGTCTCAGCTTCGAAGTTTCGGCTATGCTTTGTCTAGTAGTTGCCATTCAGTTTGCCAACTGAATGAAAACATTAATTGGTTCTATATGAATCGTTACAATAAGGAACCCTCAGTTCAGGGCATCCTGCTGAACTTTTCCATGCATTTCGGTATGTAGAGAGAGATAGACAGAAAGCAAGAAGGGGAAACCTTTGAGCGAAAAAGAAAGAAAGAAAAGAGAGATAGGGAGTCGAGGCATACAAGCGTCCGGGTTGCGCAATTCACCTGCGCAACCCGGACGGGCCTTGACAAGAAAAAGCTGGTCCGGTGTAGGATAGAATCGAAGGTTGGAAACAGGAGGTAAGGGGCAGTGTGGTGGCATACGCATAAAATTCTCGCTGGTGAGGAATATATTTTTTCATGATGGGCACTCAAGGCGCGGCTTTGGCTATCCTTGAGTGTGGTACTGGTGCATGGGTAAATGCAATTCCTCTGTGCCCTCCACTGTAGCGCAGTGGGCTCTATGTTATAACACCCGTAGTCACGATATCTTCTGCTGACGAACGTGTCAAATTTCCATTATGTTATTTCAAAGCGCTGCGCAGTCCATTGAAAGAAAGACAACATTATGCTGCCATAATTCCGGCTTGACTCCTCGTAATTTAAAGGCCGTTAAGTATTTATTCAGGGTTTATTGGCCAGCGGCCTTCCCCTAAATAATCGCGCAGCGCGCGACGCCTGTGCTCGAAAGGATCTGCCACATCCGTCACGAGTGGTGCTGGCTAACACTGCCCGGGTTAGATCTTGTGCACATGCAAAAAATGCCCAAGGATGCGGACGTGGGAACAGCCGTCACCGTGGCTCTCACGTAGTGCGTAGGCTAGAGGTTGGGCTCCGACCCGCAGCCAGTCGTTCTTTTTTTGTCCACTTTCATTTCCCTTTGGCTGGCCATTCGTGTAATTCAATTAAACCTCAAGTCATTTTACTATGCTTTTCTTGGCATCATTACTTTTGGCTTCATATGGTTGTGACTTACAAAAATTGGGTCCGTCGGTTCCCCTGCTTCCGGTTCTTCATAAAAAGACTTGGACCATCGGCTCAAAGCCCGTGTACGAGCTAGTCGTTTGCGGAAGTCACTGAGAGACAAGAACAACAATTATTCTGTCCTTGCTAACACAACGAACATTGCGTCAAACATGGTAGATGCCTTCAATGAAGTGGCCGTGTGTGTACCTATGTACTCAGCGCACTATACTATGCACAGGGTCCAGTTTGTCCGCAGCTCGATGACCGATGTTTTTTACAGCGAAGCTGTCTTTGGCTATGATTCGGTGGATCGCTTTTGCGCGTAGCCCAACATTTTTTTTATACGTGGACCGATCCCGGAGATAGTGAAATACCCGGCCGAGCCGCGGCGGAGGTGCAGTTCACCATTAAGGGGCCCTCATATGCAGCTTCGCTGGTCATCCTTCTTCACAGAGTAGAAAGGCATTGAGTTTTTTTTTTACTTCTGTTTCCACCATTTGGCAGGAACGACGAAAACAAGTCGAGTACACAAAAAAAAAGGGCTATGGGAGGGCGAGGGCGCGGGAATTAGAAACTTTCAGCTTGTCCGTAAACATAATCGCGTTTGCGGAGTGTTGGCCAACCGTGGACATGTAAGGTAGCAACGAGGACACTAGTAGCGGCATACTTGTGATGGAGAATTTCGCCAGAGAGCACACAAAAATGACACCACAGTGACCGTGACGTATTCTAATGAAAGGGACACTAAAGCGAAACAATAAATCAGTTCAGACTAATGAAGCATTGTTTGAGAACCCTGCAGGCAGTCATTTAAAAAAATAGTTATATTATAGGCGAAAATGAAGGTCCAAGTATCAGTATTTGAATTTCGCGCCGAAACCCCAGCGCCGGTACGTCGGCGTGACGTCAGGGATTCCAAAGTATGTTTCGCATTTGGGCCGCGTTGGCTGAATAAAGGTTCCCGAAACTTCCCATGTTTAATATTTGGTTCCTTTAGAACACAATGTAGTCTACTTCGTATATGAATACAACAATCAAACCCCGGCCCTCAGTCCCCAGCAGCTGCGAAGCAACTGACCACGGCGGCGGTCAGACCTGTGACACAGCAGAGGGTGCTAAGAATCCCTGGATCCGGACAGGCCGCCATTGGAATCTGAACCTGGCAACGTTTAACGCTAGAACGTTATCTAGGGAGGCGAGTCTAGCAGTGCTATTGGAGGAGTTAGAAGGCAGTAAATGGGATATAATAGGGCTCAGTGAAGTTAGGAGGACCAAAGAAGCATATACAGTGCTAAAAAGCGAGCACGTCCTGTGCTACCGGGGCATAGCAGAGAGACGAGAACCAGGAGTCGGATTCCTGATTAATAAGGATATAGCTGGTAACATAGAGGAATTCTATAGCATTAACGAGAGGGTGGCAGGTCTTGCTGCTCAACTTAATAAGAGGTACAAATTGAACATCGTACAGATTTACGCCCCTACATCCCGTCATGATGACCAGGAAGTCGAAAGCTTCTATGAAGACGTGGAATCGGCGATGGGTAAAGTCAAAACAAAGTACACTGTACTGATGGGCGACTTCAATGCCAGGGTAGGCAAGAAGCAGGCCGGAGACAAGTCAGTGGGGGAATATGGCATAGGCTCTAGGAATAGCAGAGGAGAGTTATTAGTAGAGTTTGCAGAAAAGAATAATATTCGGATAATGAATACCTTCTTCCGCAAGCGGGATAGCCGAAAGTGGACGTGGAGGAGCCCGAATGGCGAGACTAGAAATGAAATAGTCTTTATACTCTGCGCTAACCCTGGCATCATACAAGATGTGGACGTGCTCAGCAAGGTGCGCTGCAGTGACCATAGGATGGTAAGAACTCGAATTAGCATGGACTTGACGAGGGAACGGAAGAAACTGGAAACAGGAGAGGGCCACGAAATTTGACAGCATTAGTCAAGAACTTTCATGCTTAAAGAAATCAATGGATCAGCAGCGCAATCGAAATGATTCTCTGCAGTCTCGTCTTGACGAAGCTGAAGATAGATCACGCCGTGACAACTTAATCTTTCGGGGTATATCAGATGCTAAGGAGTCCTGGGCGGATACCGAATCTAAGCTATTGGAAGCATTGACTGAGGTCGTCGACTCGTGCTCTGGTACTTTAATCCAGCATGCACACCGCCTGGGCATTTTTTCACATGATAAGTGTCGTCCTGTCATAGCCAAATTCACCGAATCAAAAATGAAAGAAAAGATACTCTCCTTACGTAATGAATTCAAATCAAAAGGCATCACTATCAGTGAAGATTTCTCGCCTGCAACACGCTTGGCTCGACAAAAACTGTTTGAATTTGGTAGCACCCACGCTGGCCCTCGCTCTTTTAAACTGCGATACAACAAGCTTTGCTTCAAAAGCAGATGCTTTATGTATAACGCAATCACTGGTACTGTCGACGAGGTCGTGACACGTGACGAACATGGTGTGCAGGGGACAGTGACCGGTGACACTGCCAATGGGATTGTCACCCGTGGCGAAGCCAGTGGATTACATACCGAGTCTGCATCGCAAGTTGTATCATAGGGAATCGCGAGAGCGGTGGGAAGTTATCTAATGTGTCTGTCCTTTATACCAACGTCAGAAGCGTTCTTAATAAACAAACTAACTTATCTTCCGTCATTGATACATGTAGACCTCACATTATTGCACTAACAGAAACCTGGCTCCCAACGCACGTGTCTGATTTTGAAATCTTTCACGACGCTCATCTTTACTCGATGTATCGTTCCGATAGGACGGCAAGACGTGGCGGTGGTGTTCTGCTTGCCATTTCAAAAGATATTCCTTCTACGTGCATTCGAACCTGCAGCGAGTTGGAGCTAGTTTTCGCTTTGGTAGTCATCAATCATCTGAAAATAATCATTGGTGTGTGCTACCGCCCTCCATCCTATTCGTCCACATTTACTAACGAACTCCATGATGCTTTAAACTTGGTTCGCATACGCTATCCTGCATCACCACTCTTTATACTCGGAGACTTTAACTTTCCAAGTATCTTGTGGACTGCTCAACCACCTTATTCATCGCCGCCCTTGTCCCAAGCTAAAGAATTCTTAGATCTATGTACATTGTTTTCGCTAACACAGTTGGTAACGCAAGCCACTAGGACTGCAACAAGTACTGCAAATACTCTAGATTTAATCATAACCACAAATCCAGAGCTAGCTACAGATCTAACATATCTGCCAGGTATCAGTGATCATCTTCTGCTCAATTTCGTCATTAATACGCCACGTCCTAAAACGAATAAAATAACGAAAACCATCCTAGATTACAAACGGGCTAACTTTGCCGCTATTAATAATGAACTATCTACATTTCTTGATCATTTTCTTTTTAAATTCGATACCCGCTCTGTCGAAGAAAATTGGCTACTGTTCAAAACGAAGGTACACCAACTATCAGAAAAATATATTCCTAAGCGCGTCGTCACCTCTAACCCTCAAGCACCCTGGTACAATTCATACATCAGGCGACTATCTAACAAAAAGAAACGTCTGTTCCGTCTTGCAAAACTTTCACCTTCTATTGAGCGATGGTCGACATACAAGACTGCTTCTGACACATACGCAAGAAGCCTGAAACTTGCAAAAAACAATTTCTTGTCTTCTACTTTACCATCTATTTTGAAAACAAATGTTAAAAAGTTCTGGCGCATTATACACCCTGCACACGACCCCTTAATTACATTGCAAGATACCTCCGGCAACATAATCCCAAATAACCTTTGTGCTACCATACTGAATAGAACATTCACTGAAAGCTTTTCCTCTATCACGACAGTTGATCTTCCAGATATGCCGCATCACAGATTTTCCATTATGTCACCAATAACTATCGATGCTCCTGGCATTGCTAAATTAATCGAGTCTTTGAAGCACGATTCATCTCCGGGGTGTGATGAAATTAGTTGTAAATTCCTAAAAAGTACCTGCGCTTATAGTTCTATTATACTAACAAAACTGTTCCAGCAGTCGCTCGATTCATCAAGCCTCCCTAACGACTGGAAAATCGGGAAGGTGGTCCCACTCCACAAATCCGGTAATAAGCACTTGCCTCAAAATTATCGTCCCATTTCACTCACTAGCACACGCTGCAAATTACTAGAACATATAATTTTTAAACACATCGCCACCTTTCTTGATGATAACTGTTTTTTTTTCTTCTGCGCAACATGGTTTCCGTCAAACATACTCCTGCGAAAGGCAGCTACTCTCATTCACTGATAAATTGCATTGCATTCTTGACCAGTCATCTTGCGCCGATTGCATCTTTTTAGATTTCGCGAAAGCTTTTGACAAAGTATGCCATCAATTGTTGCTTTATAAATTAAGTCATCTTAATCTTGATCCACATGTCTTTAGATGGATTCAATCTTTCCTTCTCAACCGCTGGCAGTTTGTTTTCACTAATGGCACAACCTCACCGCTTACTAACGTACTATCTGATGCACCACAAGGATCCCTCCTCGGACCCCTTCTATTCTTAATTTATATTAATGACTTTCCGTCCACCCTATCTTCTGCCAGCCACCTTTTTGCTGATGACTGTGTCATTTTCCGTGAAATACGTAACCTCAACGACATTAATACTCTCCAGACCGATCTTAATTTGGTCTCTAACTGGTGTAAAACTTGGAAAATGGAATTAAATATTAACAAATGTAAGTTCATGCGTGTTTCTCGCTGCTCTAACACTCCCCCTTCTTATTGTCTTAATGGCATTCCTCTTGATTCCGTGGCATCATATAAATATCTAGGCGTACATATATCACAAAACTTAACATGGAACGCCCATACTGAATACGTTACCAATAACGCTAATCGCATGTTAGGGTATTTACGTCGCAACTTCTCTGCTGCTCCTTCGTCCTTAAAACTCCTACTCTATAAATCACTAATACGACCTAAACTTGAATACGTATCATCTATATAGGACCCTGGGAATGAAAATCTTATATATTCTCTTGAATTTATACAAAATAACTCCGTTCGCTTCATTTTTTCAAATTACAACCGTACTGCAAGTATCACAGCCATGAAAACTAACCTCTCTCTCCCATCTTTAAAATCTCGTCGGAAAATCAGTCGCCTCACTTTATTCCACAAGGTATATCATCACGTCACGCTACATGACGATTTTATTTCACCACCGGAATACATCTCCCATCGCACTGATCATCGGCACAAGGTTGGCATCCAAAAGTGCAAAACTAAAGCTTGTTTTCAGTCATACCTTCCCCAGACATCTGTCGAATGGAACCGCCTCCCTCCCGATATTGCAGCCATTGAGGATAATCAAAGATTTCGTGATGCACTAACAACCTTTGTTTGTTTTGGAGAATGTTGAAATTATGTTCTAACAAAATTCACTGTATTGTATTTATTGTCTTTGTAACCTATATTACCCACTCCCCTCTGTAATGCCTTTGGCCCTGAGGGTATAATAAATAAATAAATAAATAAATAAATAACAAGCCGATCAATGAGTTAGCGGTAAGAGGGAAAGTAGAGGAATTCCGGATCAAGCTACAGAACAGGTATTCGGCTTTCTCTCAGGAAGATGACTGTAGTGTTGAAGCAATGAAAGACAATCTTACGGGCATCATTAAGGAGTGTGCAATAGAAGTCGGTGGTAACTCCGTTAGACAGGATACCAGTAAGCTATCACAGGAGACTAAAGATCTCATCAAGAAACGCCAATGTATGAAAGCCTCTAACCCTACAGCTAAAATAGAACTGGAAGAACTTTCCAAGTTAATCAACAAGCGTAAGACAGCTGACATAAGGCAGTATAATATGGATAGAATTGAACATGCTCTCAGGACCGGAGGAAGCCTAAAAGCAGTGAAGAAGAAACTAGGAATTGGCAAGAATCAGATGTATGCGTTAACAGACAAAGCCGGCAATATCATTACTAATATGGATGAGATAGTGCAAGTGGCAGAGGAGTTCTATAGAGATTTATACAGTACCAGTGGCACCCACGACGATAATGGAAGAGAGATTAGCCTAGAGGAATTTGAAATCCCACAAGTAACGCCGGAAGAAGTAAAAAAGCCTTGGAAGCTATGCAAAGGGGGAAGGCAGCTGGGGAGGATCAGGTAACAGCAGATTTGTTGAAGGATGGCGGGTAGATTGTTCTAGAAAAACTGGGCACCCTGTATACGCAATGCCTCATGACCTCGAGCGTACCGGAATCTTGGAAGAACGCTTACATAATCCTAATACATAAGAAAGGGGACGCCAAAGACTTGAAAAATTATAGACCGATCAGCTTACTGTCAGTTGCCTACAAAGTATTTACTAAGGTAATCGCAAATAGAATCAGGAACACCTTAGACTTCTGTCAACCAAAGGACCAGGCAGGATCCCGCAAAGGCTACTCAACAATAGACCATATTCACACTATCAATCAGGTGATAGAGAAATGTGCGGAATATAACCAACCGTTATATATAGCCTTCATTGATTACGAGAAAGCGTTTGATTCAGTCGAATCCTCAGCAGTCATGGAGGCATTACGGAATCAGGGTGTAGACGAGCCGTGTGTAAAAATACTGAAAGATATCTATAGCGGCTCCACAGCCACCGTTGTCCTGCATAAAGAAAGCAACAAAATCCCAATAAAGAAAGGAGTCAGGCAGGGCGATACGATCTCTCCAATGCTGTTCACAGCGTGCCTACAGGAGGTATTCAGAGACCTGGATTGGGAAGAATTTGGGATAAGAGTTAATGGAGAGTACCTTAATAACTTGCGATTCGCTCATAATATTGCCTTGCTTAGTAACTCAGGGGACCAACTGCAATGCATGCTCACTGACCTGGAGAGGCAAAGCAGAAGGGTGGGTCTAAAAATTAATTTGCAGAAAACTAAAGTAATGTTTTACAGCCTCAGAAGAGAACAGCAGTTTACGATAGGTAGCGAGGCACTGGAAGTGGTAAGGGAATACATCTACTTAGGGCAGGTAGTGACCGGGGATCCGGATCATGAGACGGAAATAATCAGAAGAATAAGAATGGGCTGGGGTGCGTTTGGCAGGCATTCTCAGATCATGAACTGTAGGTTGCCATTATCTCTCAAGAGAAAAGTATATAACAGCTGTGTCTTACCTGTACTCGCGTACGGGGCAGAAACCCGGAGGCTTACGAAAAGGGTTCTACTTGAGTTGAGGACGACGCGACGAGCTATGGAAAGAAGAATGATAGGTGTAACATTAAGGGATAAGAAAAGAGCAGATTGGGTGAGGGAACAAACGCGAGTTAATGACATCTTAGTTGAAATCAAGAAAAAGAAATGGCATGGGCAGGACATGTAATGAGGAGGTAAGATAACCGATGATCATTAAGGGTTACGGACTGGATTCCAAGGGAAGGGAAGCGTAGCAGAGGGCGGCAGAAACTTAGGTGGGCAGATGAGATTAAGAAGTTTGGAGGGACAACATGGCCACAATTAGTACATGACAGGGGTAGTTGGAGAAGTATGGGAGAGGCCTTTGCCCTGCAGTGGGCTTAACCAGGCTGATGATGATGATGATGTAGTCTATCTGTACCGCTGTATATAATTAGTAGGGCCTAGAAGATGCCATCAAAATCCAAGACGTCACAGCCCCCAGGTGCGGAAACTTAAGTAGGTGTCGCCACCCGTATTTCGTTCTTGCGCTTTTTCTGGCTTACCAAACGTCTTATCGTTGTAAGAGTGGTGTTTTTGGTGTTGTAGAACGGTAATTTACTGATGCAGAAGAAATCATTTTTCACTTTAGTGTCCCTTTAACTACTGGTGTAAAGCGTTGGTAGCGGTGCAATTGTGAACATGCAGTTCTTTTATGATTCTCCATGCACGAGAACAACCGCTCGACACATAAATTTTCCAAACGCATTGCAGTTGGACAAGGCGTCCTAACATGTCGCTACCACCTTTGCGACTGACTCCACGGCTCCGGTAAGCCGGCATCCGTGAACGGTAAGTTCTTATGGACTAGCTAAAATATCTATTGTCGAGATGTTCTGAAGACTGGGAACGTTTAGTGCACCTGAGTAACTAATCTTGGGTCAGCTAGTCTGATATTTCTCTGTTCAGAACCTTCGCAGTTGCTGATGTTCACTATATTTCCCCAGGAATCTCTAGGTGTGCCTGAATACGTTTGGCGATGTGGAGGTCAGCACTTTCAGACACATCTGTGTGAGTTCAGCCAGAAGGCAGAAGACTAGCCAGGGAAACCTTTCTCAAGCAGCGTCTCATTGCAGTAATATTTGAGAATCGTTAATGTCCGCGTGAAAGGGGTATCGCGGGCCTCTAATTAGCGGTAGAGAAAGTTTTGAGTAGAGGCGCACTCTTTGAATACGGGGTCAAAGCTTCTGAAGAAACGTCTCGACCGTTAACTAAACGTGAGACCAGGTTTCCGTTCGCACAGACGAAAAAAATTTAAACCTTGCAGAATTCTTACTGCCATGAAACACGGGGAACCTTTTCTTTCACACAGGTGCTCGGCTCGTTATTGCGGCAAGGCAAACGCAAGCGTTGAGCCAAAAGGGCAACAAAACAGAGCAGATGCGTAAACGTATTCTGTTCAAGTTTTGTGTTGTGAAGCGGTGTTACCATGAAGCAGGAAAGAGAGAGAAAAAATAATCTAGAGAAAAGCTCCCATGCATGCATTCTCCATCTGCCATTCGTTATAGCGTCGTGTCCGCTTTGTCGCGCTCGTCTGTTTCCGCCTTCGTACACTGCTACATTGAAAAATTTAGGAACAAGGCTTAAAAATAAATAAATAACGCTGCTCTTCCAAAAGCGTCAGTGCCTTCTTCCCTTCACTTCTGGCATCTCAACAAGGAAGTGCTTTGTCATGTTTCACCAATTTCGTCTTTCCCACGTGTTACACCGTGAATGGCGGACGACAGTGGCCGTTGCCTGCAATATAGCTGCCCGAGTGATAAACGACAGATTCAAATTGGCGGCCACGCGCGAGCACGAACACATCTTCTCAAGGACTCGTAGTAAACAAGCCATTTGAGGGCAACTAGAAACCCGCGTTCACAAAGGAACGAAGAAAGGATGTATGAAAGAAAAAGGAAGGTCAAACGACAGATAGAGGGACTGTATAGCACCGATCCAATAGGTGCTGAAAACAAACTGCTCTTCTCTGGATGGCTTGTTTTAATTTTTATATTCCGCGTCCTATTTTGTTTTCATATTACCGGCTTGTATTTTTCCTTCCCGTTAGCGCGCCTCGGTTCTTCAAAAAACGTGCCGCGCTCATAAAGAAGTGTGAACCTTTCAACACAAAGCAAGCGACGCCGCTCCGCACTGGAAATTGGAAACGTTAGGAATGGTAAAGGGATTAAGCCAGCGACAAGGCACCTTCGAAAAAAAAAAGAGATTAACTGAAGTTAGTGCTTGGTACTGTGGCGCTTCAGACAACTACTTTTCAGAACTTTTTGTGTGTGCAAAGCGCCTGTTAATGGCTGACTCTTCAGGCTAACGGTCCGCTAGCTGGTCACGATTCACTTACGAAACGCCAAAGCGTAAGCTATGCATTGGGGAGGAAGACCTAAGCCATGTGAATAAAGAAAAGAAAAGCCTCACTGTAAGCCGGGAGGGGCTCTTCAAATTGAGAGGGACGACGTTTTTGTGTAGTGAGGCATTATGTACCGCTCTTATTAAAGAAGGGTTCTCATGTTTCCATGGGGATTAAGACACGGCCAGGATTTACTGGAAAATATGGGGGCCTAGTTTGGTTTAGAAGACCCGTATAGACGCTGGGGACAGTGTGCAGGTCCTCACCCTCCGCTCTCTCTTTATTTGCTCGTCTATTTCTGATGAAGAAGACCCGCATGAGCAGATTAATAAGAAGAGGGGACTATTTGAGCGTCATTTTTCCAGGTCAACGGATGCCTGAGAAGTGTCTACTTCGTGTTCTGTTTGCCACTCTGATTATATGTGCCAAGCGGTTATGATTGAACGTTATTAAGTTTCATTTAAAATGAATTTTAAGTGTAGGCGTACACACTGCTCGGGTGCGATCGCGCGAAAGCTCGCTTTTCCGTTCGTTCGGTTTGGCTGCTACGTCACAAAGCGGGCCGTCCGCAAAATTTCTGAGAGCGGGAGGGAGAGCGCAGCCAGTAGACGAGCGAGCTCAGCCCGGGAAGCTTGTGTCGCCGATTCGGCCTTCGATTGGGGACGATATATTAGGTGCAGAATGTTTGTAATGCTTTAATAATTAAATACGTAATATGAGAAGAAGAATCTCGCTGTTGCAACATATAATCTGCGCCGGAAATGCCATGCGAGAGAAGAAAACTCATTTAAGCGGCATATATTTCGTTTTAGTCGGCTAGGTGGTATCCCACGCGCCAAAGCGAATTGGCGGCAGCGCGCAGTTTAGTTGGCGATCGTAGCTTCGTTCTGCTCGCTTCGATTCACCGTGATGTCCTCTCACAAGAACGTGAGGCTGAACTCGCACGTTTCAGCACACCAACGTGCATTGTTGGTCTCCTTCATGGAGGAACATCCATCCCTGGTGAGGGCGTCCTGCGTACCGAGCCCAGAGATCACGGTGCAGCGGAAGCGGCAGTTGTGGAACGACCTCGCTGCCCTATTGAACGCGGAAGGCCCGGTCACAAAGAGTGCCGAGAAATGGCAGGTGTTTTGGCGGAAGAAGATTTTTCTCTCCCGACGAGATGCCGCCGCAGCTCCCACGAGCCAAAGGCGAGCGCGAGGAGTGGTTCTGTTGCTCGCGATGTTTACAATGCTGTTTGTAATCGCAGCGGCAGAGGTGGAGGACGCCTGCCCGGCCGTCGTCGCCGTATCCTGCAGTTGTTCGGCACGTCCTCAGTGACGGCCGTGTGTGCGCCCTTCTTTCAGCCGCTCGTCGAGGTAAGCTGTTCATAAACGCTGCAAAACAGGGGGACACGCCAGCATGTTTCTTTTTTGCAATCGCGTCGCGTATACTGCATCGCGTAGGCAGTGTTATGCCGCAGTCACGCAGGGCGCTTTCGACTGCAAGCGAGAAATTTTATCCCGATCGAAAGTGCCCGTGTGACACTGGTATGACATAGTTTATGTGCATGCGTGCGCTGATGGCATGCACAAGGCGACTAACTGCTAGAATTTCATGAATTTCTTTTGCGTTGTCATAACACTGTGAGTTGCATACTGGGAGGAGCACATTAGACGAACTTTTGAAAACTGCTTCTTGGTGTCTCATGCATTAAACAGCCCGCCGTGGAGTTGACCGTGGCAACCGAGTCGGTGGGCACCACAGCTGGCACGAGCGGTCTTTCACGTGAAAGTAAGCTTCTTCCCTGTTACCTCTCCTTGTGTGGAAACTGTTTCATCTATACGGAGCCCAAACTACTTCTACTCATACCATTGAGTGAATTTACTCTTTACAAACAATGTAGGAGCATTGCAGCCAGACGGCTCTCCAGGGCCACTGCCCCGCAGCCCCCCAGCTGCACAACCAACAGTTAGCTCCAGCCCTGTGGGAAACATTAAATGAAAAGCAAAATCCTGTAATATCACAGCTTTAATACTCTGGACGTAACATAGCTGTGTGTTCAGTTCATTATAAATTGCTAATTTTTCCCAGACTGGTCACACCGAGTACGTCAGCCTCACGGACCCCATCGGGTCTCGCACCGGGAGGCCCTGGTCCAACGTTCGGCCGAATATCATTCTCGGAGTGTGGCATAAAATGAAGAAACAAACGAAGTGCATATGTCTTTGTCTGTTTATATGGTGGAGCATAATAGACTTAAGTAGACAGCTGTAATGATTTTTTAGGAATATTATGCGCTGTGCAGAGGGACACAAACTCACGCACATGGCTGACACAAGTTTGAACAGCTGAACTGAAAAAAAATGAGTAAGGGAGACAGACGAAACGTAGCTGTACATTAGATACATGAATAATTAGATATGCACACTTGCCATCACTCATACAATCTAACAGCTTCATACAGTCATCACTGCCACTAGCAGTTCTGCAAACAGGCAATGACTGAGTGAACTATAGAACAAAGGCACTTGCTATCAGTCACTCAGTAACAGCTTAAGACATTCCACTTTCCAGTAAACCTGTTTCTTTTGAGCTGTTGCACGAATATGGCAAGCTGCCTGTAATTAAATCGCGTGCTTTAACAAGCTGCTGCATGTGACTTAACTCGTTTAAAACCTTGGCCTCACACTTTCAGGTATCAACTAAATAAGTTTACCACATATACTGTAATTGCGCCCCACACATTTCATCGCACATAGTGATTGTGATAGTTCTCTGTATGCGCATAAAAAATAACGTCCAAAATATTTCTCCCAAGGCAGCAGGGCAAATTGTGTGGTGTATGTAAAACACACCTACAATGATCTCGACCCTTTGCATTGATAACTAATTGCAGAGGCTGTAGCCAACTCACACTTTAAATTTAGCCTGCAGATTGCCCCTTAAGTTTGCTTTACGTTATCAAAATATGAACACTATGTTCTGCTTAGTTCATTGAGGACAGTGGCGAACACAAACACGAACCTCAACAAACTGGAAAAACATAAAACGAGGGTTCACAAATGGTTTGCAACGCTTGTAATTAAGGCAGGAACAGGGAAGCTTTGCAACACAATACGCTCATGATTTTGCCTATTTCCAGCAATTTTTCAGTTTGCACCTTGTTCTAGGATTTCGGGAAACATTATGCATAATGGCAGTATGGGACAGCTCGCAATGTTTGAATAACTATTTTTATATAGTGTCCACAACAAGCTTCTTACTCGCAACGAAATGCAAGCAGTGGGCTTAGTATTTTTTTCTGCAGAGATGTCTTCATAACTTGATGATTCACAAACCCGAATTCATTGATATGCCATACATGAACTTCCCAGCCATGTGATATCCTAAAAATGCAAGTGGTATTGATATTTATTTGCTGAACTACATGGAAAGCAACAATAAAAGCAATGTACCGTGACATAGCCAGCTCAGAATGCAGACAGAGATGACAACCATATACATAGAAAGTGTTTGTCCTTGTATGCATCTCTTTAAACTAAAATTGAAAGTGTCTTTGATGAACTTGTGGTAATCTGAATGAGTATACGTACAGTTGAGAGCGTTTATAACCAAGTGCTTGGGACCTCCAAAATCATTCGCTATACAGCTCACTTCGTTGTAAAGCTCGCACACAGGCACCTCACACTAGAATCGGAACAGAATTATTCTTTCATTATACAGGTGACTTTGTTGTAGAGGTGCTTGTCCGATTGTGCGGGAATGGATGCTGATGTAATGATTTTTTTTCTAGCTTCTTCGTGATGTTCTCCAGGGCGTGGACCGGCTAGCTGCAGCGACTGAGCGGGTCGTGGCTGCTGTCGAGCGGCGGGCTGACCAAGTTGCTGAGGCACTGCGGCCAGTGGGGCAGCTTTCATAGCTGCTGGCCCAGCATATGCGGGAGGCAGTAGCTGCAAGAAGGCAGTAGTCAATTTGAATTGCTGTATATTTTGTGGAATCTTTATTATTTATTTCATCGACATGTTAGCTAGCATGTTTGAAACGTTTTAAGTACCTATTCTTTACATTTATTGCCACTATTTTTGCTGATCTCAGTTTGTTCATTTTAAATATTTATTTACTTATCTCTAAATTTTGAGATGTCAATCCAGGACACTACAAATAAAAGAACCGTTACTTTATTTCAATAATGTGCTCATGAAATTGCATACTATTGCTATAACTTTATAATGTGTTCCTATTGCAAGTATCAATAATATGTTTAAGGTGTTTCAGTAAAATGAGTTATGTGGCAGTCATGCTAATGTTTGCTCTTTTTCTTCTTTGTGTTGCGCGTTGAAGTCCAATATTTTTCGCAAGGTTCTACATCCAGCATGTACTTAAAATCACTCGATGGCTGCTTTCGAAGTATGCTAGACGTGACATATAGTAAAGCTCACTCTCCAAGGGAAATCATTATTTGGTGCCTGAAGGGGATTCTCCAGCTAGCAGCTGATGCCTTGTACGCGGAGAAAAACACTGTCTTAGTCATATTGTTTTCAGCCACGTCATATTATTTCCGCCATTAATATAGAAGTACAGAGGGCTAGTCAGGCTTGTGTGATGTCTTTTCATTGCATGCTTACCACTTTGTTGTTGTTGTTGTTGTAGCCTGTGGCACGTGTGGCTCCTACCCACGATGGGGGATTGGCCAAGAAATGGGTGGATTATTCCAAAATTATATAGAGCATAAATTTCCTAATATCTATGGGAATAGCATTGAATAGGGTTGAATTACCGGCTAAAATAAAATCAGGAAGGTGCTGTTGAATGAGTAATAATTAATTTAAAAGTAATAAGAAAATAGAATTTAGCAGGGCATTCGTTTAGATTCTGTAAGGAATGTTTGGACAGCGAAGCATGCATCCCTGTGGCTGAATCCCAAAGTGGACGCCCCGAACGAAAGAATTGCAGGTTCTGTCAAGTCCACGCCAATTCTGCGAAAAGGTATCTCCAACAATCTTTTTCTTAACGCAGCAAAGCGGCGACAAGATAGAAGAAAGTGCTGTATCGTTTCCTCCTCCTCACAAAAAGAACAGAGGGGAGAGGGAACCAAACCCGACCTGTGTAAATAGAAATTTAGGGAGGGAATGCGGCAGCGTAATTTGGTGAGGCAGACCTCAAGCATCTTTGTGTAACAAGATTCGCTATGCCAGGGAAATGCCAGGTCTTTATACTCTGGAGAAGCTGTCAAATGTGGGTTTGATAAGGCTAATCTAATTGATCTCATCCGAAATCTTGCCGCCGTGATCTGTGCTGTCACTGGTAGAATAGGAAGAACAGGGCCGGATAGTGATGCATGTGCCAGTGAATCGGCAGTTTCATTAAAAAACAAACCTTTATGACCAGGCACCCAAATCAAATGAATACATTGCACATGGGCAGGAACTAGTAAGTGGAAGAGTTTTAGCATGGGTGACTCATTAGTAGCGGTAAGGCAAGATCATACAGAAAGGGAGTCAGTAAGAATGGCAGCCGTTGTAATCTTTTGGTCTAATTTACGTAATGCTAGGATTACTGCTAACAACTCGGCCAGAAAAATAGGCACAAAATCAGGCAATCTTAACGAAAAAGACCAGTCGAGCGCAGGACAAAATATTCCAATGCCAGCTTTTTCCTCACACTGTGAGGCATCTGTTGCAATGATAATGTTTGTTTCTAGGGTGCTTAGGTGGTCTTGCAACATGGCGTTTAAGATGCCGTAAGGGAGTAGTTTCGCGTGGTTCGGGAAAATGTCGTCGAACCTGATCTCTGGGTAACTTGAATGCGTATTATTAGGAAGCACATCACGAATTTGCACATTTAGTGGTTCAAGTAATGTTTGCACAAATATAATCTGTGGTCTGTGAAACCTGGGCCAATGAACAGGAAAAAATGATTCTGGATCGGAGATGAAAATAATTTGAGGACGGTTTAATGGTGATTCATATAGCCTTAAGAAGGTCTGAACGGTCAGAAGGTGAAATCGGCATAATATGGGTGGGATTCTTGCTTCCATCTATAATACGCTTTGGTAATGAGAGGGCGATAAGTGTTACACGAATCACTTTTCTGGCTAGCCACATAGGCTCCTGCTGTGATATTTTTTGCTACTATTCCCATGTACTTTTATATATGCCAAGCTGCAGATATAAAATGTGTTATTGTACTTGCTATTAAAAAGTAGTTCAAGCTGTTGTGATATGTGATGTAAACACGTCCTGCAGACTGCCTGCCACAGCAGCACAATTGTATCTGTTTTGATGAGGTCTATCAGCATATCCACCATGTGGTATTAGTCCAGCTCATTCTGGCCTATTTCATAACTGTTATCACTTCAAACACGTTGTACATGGAATGTATGCGAATTCAGAACATGTAGTGGCAGACCTTATATGTAATTTTTGTTTGTGGATGATGCGACCAAGTTGAAATAATTGAAACCATGAAGTACATTAAAGTAACAACATTTCCTTCTGCTCCGTGATTTCTTGCCTTTACTTCATGCTGGCTAAAAATACTACATAAACAATGGGCCCGTTGCAGTGTGAAACCAAATGTTCTTCTGAAGTTTCCACCTATCTACCCAGCTGGCCGCAGGGATGCACAAAATGTTCAAATAACACGACGTCTCCTGGTGCAATGCTTTGGCTTCATTATTCCCTGTTATAACAGTGTGCTCTTTTTTTGTATTTTGTGTTTGTATTTGTTTAAGAATAAAATTACAAAAGAAGAAAGAGCCGGGAGAAGAGACGCAGCAGCACAAGCGCTCAAGTGCTTGTGTTGTTCTTTGTATTCTCCATGAATTTTCCTTCCCATCACGAACGAACTTGCCCAGCACCACTTCTTTAACATCTCCCTTCTGCTGCTTCTACACCTTTTGTTGGTGTAACACACCCTGTGAAAATCCGCAGTGTCGTTCAATACCGGTGCCACATGGCCCCTATCGATCGCGATCGATTTGATCGGGTTCTAGATCCTCAACTGCGATTACCTCCCTCTTGCAGCTTGAGCAAACGAGTCAATCTCGAACGAGAAATTCAATTCCGAACGGGCTCGATGACGCCGGATAGTGCGTTACGTGACATCCGTATTGTACACACTACGACGACGTTACGTGAAACCGGTAAGGCACCGTAAAAGAAGAAAGCCTGCAATAAATGGCCGATCGTGAGTACTAACGATCTTGGTATTCAAGGCGTAGAAGCCTTTCCTCAACATGCAGCCCTCAGTCTCCCACGGACAGTCCTTCAGGCTGTTTCATGGCTATGAGCGTCTCCTCGACACGAGCCACTGCAACGGGAATGCGGCCGCGATCCGCAAAGGGCGCTTTTGCGCTAGCCTTGCCAGCCGGTGTTAAGGGGAAGCTCACCGAGCCTTGACGGCCCACCATGGTTATTGCCTCCGCAACCACGTGTATGCTCTCGTTCACGGAAGCCATGCCCATGGATATGAAATCTTCGTTGCGATGGATCTTTGGAAGCTCCCCGTCGCGAAGAAAACGAGAGCACAAAGTCTCTTGTCTTGTCTCGTGATGCCACCGCTCCAAAGGCCACCGATGACGTCCTACAAATGTTCGCAGAGCCACCGCACAGTGTTATTTCAGAGCCTGAAGTGCCCGCGGAACTCTTCCTCTCTCAACTCGCCAAATGCATCCCGAAAGATGCGTCGCCGAGGCCGAGGCCGCAGAGGCCGTCGCTCGAGAGACTCCAAAAGCGCGACAATAGGAGCGGCGATGGTGGCTCGCAAGCGCCAAGCACTGAACGTGGTTCCGTGAGCACAGCGTGAAATGGCGAGCATTTTCGAAAAATGCGCTCAGTCATTCAACAATAAAAAAAGGAACATCATTTATATTTATCACAGCGCAGGCACAACGTTTACTTTCACTGATTACAATTGTTTTTAATGATTAATATCACTAACGTTCTGCGACGTCAGGTCGTGTTTTAATCTCGACAAACGGGACCACCACAGCCACCCAAGGTCGGCCAGCGACGACATTGCGAGCAGACGACAGGCACATCGTCAACTACTAGCGCTACTATGGCAACGGCCCTTCATTCTTCGAAGCGAATGACCTTGACGACCGTTCCACGCTAACAGACGATTCCACTCAGTTTTCGAATGATTGATAGGGGCATGACGTATGCGCATGTTGTGGTCCCGCCCCGGCTCAATGGCGGCCGTGACGAAACGCGCGGGCGCCAACGAATCACGAGAGGGCAACCGAATGAATGGAAAAGATAGCTGAGCGCGATCGCAACCGTGGCTCGCGCACGCGATCGTATGATATTTTACTGAAAACCCTTTGGTAGCTGACGTCGGCGCCTACTAGCAGCACAATGGAGCAGGTTCCTGCCAAGAAGTATCTATTCAATTCAAAGACGACACATTAAAAAAATAGTGTACCAACGTCAAAGGTTGGCTTAGATTCGAAGATTTGGCCCATTCTGACGTCGGCACTATGCAAACTTTACAATAGTGACGCGTGTACTTGTTTATCTTTATCGGGTGACCACGTTTCACCGCCTAACAAATGTTATCGCACAGCGGAGGACGCGCCAGCATGTATCGGAAGTTTCTCGAAAGTTATCGATGGTCCTAGCCGCTGTCTATTATCACCGAACCTTGTGTAATCTGATTTCATGTATGACGAAACCGGCATTATCATTACTAATATGGATGAGATAGTTCAAGTGGCTGAAGAGTTCTATAGAGATTTATACAGTACCCGTAGCACCCACGACAATAAGGTGAGTGAGAATAGCCTAGAGGAATTTGAAATCCCACAAGTAACGCCGGAAGAAGTTAAGAACGCCCTGGGAGCTATGCAAAGGGGGAAGGCAGCTGGGGAGGATCAGGTAACAGCAGAGTTGTTGTAGGATGGTGGGCACATTGTTCTAGAAAAACTGGCCACCCTGTATACACAATGCCTCATGACCTCAAGTGTACCGGAATCTTGGAAGAGCGCCAACATAATCCTAATCCATAAGAAAGGGGACGCCAAAGGCTTGAAAAATTATAGACCGATCAGCTTACTGTCCGTTGCCTACAAAGTATTTACTAAGGTAATCGCATATAAAATCAGGAACACCTTAGACTTCTGTCAACCAAAGGACCAGGCAGGATTCCGTAAAGGCTACACAACAATAGACCATATTCACACTATCAATCAAGTGATAGAGAAATGTGCGGAATATAACCAACCCTTATATATAGCTTTAATTGATTACGAGAAAGCGTTTGATTCAGTCGAAACCTCAGCAGTCATGGAGGCATTACAGAATCAGGGTGTAGACGAGCCGTATGTAAAAATACTCAAAGATATCTATAGCGGCTCCACAGCCACCGTAGTCCATAAAGAAAGCAACAAAATCCCAATAAAGAAAGGCGTCAGGCAGGGAGATACGATCTCTCTAATGCTATTCACAGCGCGTTTACAGGAGGTATTCAGAGGCCTGGAGTGGGAAGAATTGGGGATAAGAGTTAACGGAGAATTCGCCACTTTTTTGTTTGAAAGTGGAATTCCAGAAATGTTGAAAGACAACCGTTTCTATAAGTAATGAATGGAAGTTCGGTAGACCAAGTTCACGGAAGATATTTGCAGATGTTACTATTGGGGAATTGCATGCAACATCTTTAAGAATGTTTTTTATAATCCGGTCTACCATGCATCTCGAACGATCAGAACAAAAGCCAAAGACTGTAATGCCGTACCTCAACACATTGTAACCTAGTGCATGTGCTATAATCTTTTTTACAGACAAGGGTGCAATACTTTTGATAATAAACAGCCACGCTACTGACCTCAGTTTAGAACAAATAAGTGATAACTGATGTTGCCAAGATAAATTACTATCGAAATAGATTCCGAGATATTTCACACAATCCACGTATGGAATAGGCACAGATTTACAATGAACACAGTCTGACTCATGCAAGTAGAGAGGCATGTTAATAAGAGTAGTGTTAATTGGGGAGGGAAAACAAACAAGTTTTGTTTTTTGGGTATTTACAACAATTCCATTATTAGAGAACCAAAGCATTGCCTTGTAAACGTCATTTTGCAACATTTCAGTGGACGTTTTATAAAAAAGGTGTTTCGCTAGTAACGCAGTGTCGTCAGCATACTGGAATACTGAACATTTCGAAATTGCCAAAGGGAAGTCGTTAACGAAGATATTAAACAACAATGGCGACAAAATGGACCCCTGAGGAACTCGAGCTTTTACCGACAGCTTAGAACTAATTTCGCCCTTATCATCGGTAGAGACCACCTGAAATCTGTTGCTCAAGTAATTTTCGAGAACTTCGTAATAATAATAATAATAATAATAATAATAATAATAATAATAATAATAATAATAATAATAATAATGTTAAGACGCAGCCCAACAGCAGCAAGAAACTTGGCACTTGCTAATACTGACATTCAAAACATTGTTTTAACGTCGCAGCGACTTTGCTTTTGACGGTCTCACCTGCTTCACTAACTTCAGTGCCTATGTAGACTTTCTCGAAGCAAGTATCCTGCTTTTCTCATTTCATCATCAAAAGGCTTCCACTAGAAGGTTCCGAGATGGACTAGCGAGACTTTTCCGCCAACTGTACTTTTTGTAATGCTTGACACAAAGCTAAGCAAAGCGTAAATCTAGCCCAACTTCGTAAACCTTGCGGAAAATACGGGAGAGTAATTGGCAAGTATGCTTTAAAGCGGACCATAAAATAGCACCTCATACTAACAGATTCCTTTTAATTACTTGAGTTTCTTTTATTTAGCCGTTGGGTGGGTGGCTATTTTTGGCCAATCCGCCTGAACGGGTATGCGCCATTCTGCGACAAGAGGTATGCATAGTCTCTGAATGTTGCTTGATACGCATCGTAATTTTCTGTCTCTACGCCTGTTATCAACATACTTCCTTCGACAAGCATCACACATCTCCCTGATCCTATAGCGAGAAAGGTGCTTCGACGTCTCACGGAGTGCATCCGCCTGATTTGGTGTTTGCATTTCGAAATAGATTGTGAGCGGTTTAGTACAGAAACGTAAAAAAAATAGATGAAAAAAACGTTGTCACTTTTGTAACGGATACAAACACAAACATTTCACAAGGTTGTACGCTGTATAGGGTGAAAGTAAACATACCTATCACCATTAACTTTATGGAATTTAATACACAACTCTCGGCTAGAGTTCACGTAGATTCCAGCATGTTCGTTGAATGTGCGCAGTTTTCTGTTATTTTCTTTTCTTTTCTTTGCGCGTAGCTTTTTTGCGCAGGCTGCGTTCGAAGAACTCGAAAGAGCGCTCCCCCGCAACACGTAGATGAGGAGCGTTGAAGCGAGGAGCACTTTTTGCTCAGCTGCGTGATTACTTGTGCTAGAATCTTCCGGGTGACGACCAGCTCTTTGCTGAACAGCCGCTACCCTTAAGCTCAAGCTCATCCAGGGGCAGATATCCGTGCTGATTGGTCAGTGCTCGCGCACGCGCACACACGCGTTTGACAAGCACCATATGTGGATGGCCTTCGTCTTCGGGTCATCCGCTACTGCTGCTACCTCGCTAACTCAAGCAATTAAGCTTCGCAAGGATTGACTGCTGACCTTGTTGAGGCGACATGTTTGATATAGTATTTTAGCGCGAATGCTTCTTTTGTTTTTTTTTGGAAGGACACAGGGAGGGAGAGCTTGTGTGTGTGTCTCTCTCTATGTTCGTGTGAGCAAAATGTATTTGCGCCAAAATGCTATATAAAAAAATAAGCTTCGCGTCATAAATATTCAAAAACTGCGTTGAACGTGCGTATTCTTTTTTTTTTACTTGTGCATATTGTCACTGCTACCGTTCCTGTTTTTTTCGGAACTTCAAGATATTGTTCCTTCCCAACACCGGTTGTACCCGCGAAGGAGAAGGGCACGTTGTCTTGTAACTCCGTCGGCCTTACCGGCATTCGGAAATTATGTGCTAAACAAGTTAACAAAAACATCCGCGCAACTTTTCAGTGTCTTTCTATCCATGCCCTTCGCCTCATTATGCCCATTTCCCTCTTTTAGTCCAGGCAAGTATCAGCGCCAAAAGCAAAAAAGAAAGAACATGTTCAGATGATACGTACTGCTAGAATGCACGTTGTCAAAAGCATATTTCTGCTTCCTTCATTAGTTTATCTTTGTGCGACCCCTCGTGGCATTAGTAAACCAAACGTGCACGTTGGCCTTCCTTAATATGTGGTAAGATTAGAGTCCCTCAAGTGTAGGGTATTCTTAGCTTTACCAATAAATAAACACAGAGAAGAAAGCAAAAGAAATAAAAAGTAAGAAATGGAGGTCACGCACTTGAATATTAGAGTCCGCGCACTATCTCCTTTTATGGCTGTTCGTTTTCAATATGAAAAACGCGGCAGTAAACCAGGCTACAAGATGATATAGTTACCATATGACATGCTATAGTTACCAAACGCGCATAATTTTTTTCCTGTGGCAATGCGAAATTGAATGAATTTTTTTAAAGCAATGCTGTCTATGGCTAGGATCCCGGAAATTTTCGTTGCTTGACGTGGACAGAAAAGTATCACCACCTATGGCTCATACCCCCGTATGGCTCACGCTACAACCACACAGCAAAGTGTAGCGAAAATTGCTTACATTCTTCGTAATCACGCATGCAACATGCAGAGCAGCATATACGTTTCAATAAAGAACAAGTTGAAAGCAAGCATCCGAATCACATAATTGACGATAAGGCGCTCCTGCGTCTACATGCGATGCGAAGCACGTAGCGCGCCCCGCATACGTTTCCCGGTAAAGATGACTGCTGCACAAGCTGCCGCTGTGACGGCAGCTTGACTGTAGCACACGAAGCAGGAAGTGACGTAACTACACTTTCGCACGTAAAAGTAGGACTCCCCTGGCAACCGATTTGTGTTTTGACAGTGCTATGGGAAGGTCACGTGCAGTAAGGACTGACGACAGTGAGCATGCGAGGCGCGGCGAATTGCTCTCCTCTCTGGTCCATTCTTTGTAGGCACACGAAATAGCCGCGCAAGCCAAATCGCAGGCCGTCGAAAAGGCCTTAGGCCAGTAATTAGGCAAAATACATTATATGTCGCTCCGTGAATAATTTCAATCTATGTCACAACGGGTACTCGTTCTAGTTGTCGTTTACAGCTGCGCTGCCCAACGACCTTCACAATGTGAATCAGAGACCATTCTTGTAAAAGAAAAGATTTCATGTATAATTCTGGTATTTTTGTGTTCATATGGTGCGTGTGAATGTGCTCCTAATATATTTTATTTTTTTAGCGGTCGGAACCGAGAACGTGTTACGTTTATGGTGTGCGGGCGATACATTGTGCTGTTTACTCAAGGCTTACTCAATGCCCTTGAGGCAGTGTAAGTGAAGCGGAAAATAAAAATTCAGCGTAATAATGACATGTCATATTAAACGCGTCAATGGCAACTAAAAAAAATAATCCGTCGGAGAATTTCCACTGAGCGCAGCCTGGATTGTCGCGAAACTTTCTCCTTTAATGGCTTCCCAGCAGGTACCGAGAATCCAAGAGTGCGCATGCTTCTAGTGTTTCACATTTTGCGCAGGCCACCGAGCCTTGTCATATTATTTTTCCAGGGAACCATAGTGGAACCATTACGCTAAATCCTTAGCTGAGCACTCGCTGATTCAGCAACCTGGAACAAGCGTGTTCTCAACGCGAACTAAACTTAAAATAAGTTAGCGACAAGCTCTTAGGATTTGGTGACAAATCCAACTTAAGCTCTGTCTGCGCAAAAAATAAAAAGAAGCGGCTTTCAATGCGAAGCAGCCTCGGAACAGCGGCTCAGAGCCAACCTCGGCAACAGCATTCTACCTAAACTGAATCCTATTGCAAGGGCTGGTGTTATGGAATTCTTGGCTATGTATTCGGGGAACCGTGAGGCTTCTGAACAGAGCGCGAAATAGCGGCAATTTCTGCTCACGCCTTCAGTACGCCGAGGCACGTGGGGGAAACTAAGCACGGAAATCGGCCAGAGTTTACTTTTCGGATGTCGAAAGAAACTGGCTCTGTACCTGCGTCACTGCCACGCTTCTCTCCATTCGTAACATCTAAAAAAAAAAAAACGGGTAGCTTCCGCTCCGTTTAAAGCACGCAACCCGGGGCGCGCGTTTCCCAATGCTTCAAGCTCACAGAGGAGGCTCTCAAAAAAGATCTCGCGGTGTGTTACTTCCTTCTGCCTAGGTTAAAGCAGAAGAAAGAAATTTAGAATGAACTTTCTTTTTTCTGTTTTTAGAATTTCTCGTGAGCGAATATCTTTTTTTTTTACCTCTTGTGTAGGGTTAATCTTGAGGCCTCTGAGGCCTTTTCGACCCGAGGCAATCCGGATGGAACCCTTATTATCTGCCAATGTCACTTAGTTCTCTTTTGTGTCTTCTACCTGCCACCTACCGCTTATCACTCTCGCGTTATTCTGCGGCTTCGTAATTCTTTCCGTTCTATAGCGCGGCTTGAAGATATAGGTGCTAAAGTTTGCAGGTCTTGAAAGGTTGATTCGGGATTAAAGTCGGGGATTTTATCTGACATTTCGCCACCAAAGCGTTTGAGCAATCTATTTAGTGAGTGGGCAAATGCGAACTGGTGAGCGAACTGATGACTGCGTTTTTGGTTTGTGCAAATCTCCGAGAAGTAGAAATAAATGAAGGTCATGCCCTTATTCGAAATCTGAATAGCCGAAAGACGGAAAAACTTGCCAGAATTACCTATGGTTGCATTCTTCGGGGTTTCCTGTTCATTCGCATTCATCGCGTTTGGTCATGGGGTTTAGATAGAAAAACACGTTTCCAAGTCGCCTTGCAGCCGTTACTTTTGTTCCTTGAATAGTTGTCGAACAATGTTAATAAACCACTTCGGAGCTGAAAAAGGCATTCAACGTCAAGTGCATTCTATTTTCATGGTGCAAATAACAAATTTCTTTGACAAGAATGTATAGCTACTGACAATAAAAGAAAAGGAAAGAAACGAGACTAGAGCGCTGAAAAGTGGGCGCATGTATTATTTATTTTTTTTTAGCATCACAGCTGCTATTATGCAATGGTAATCGGCGGTTCCACAATCGAACAAACATAAAAACCATGCAAGGATATTTGGTTGTTTGTTTCCGTCTACTTATTCAGAAAAAAATAATTGCGGCATAGCTTATCTCACGATGACGGTCGCTGGTGCTGCGAATAGCAGCCGAGCAATGTAGTGACAGATCATATTCGTGAATTCGCGTTTATTTAACACACGTAGTGGTCATTCTAAGATTTTCGTTGCTACCGCTATATACTAAGTACTTCGATATCATCTCACTTTGCTGTGGCACTCGCTTGCCAAGGTCGCTCACGAACATGGAGGCATGACGACAACTGTACGACGCCGACGCATTGACGATGGAATGACGAAGAAGGAATGTGATATGGACAAAACAGTATCGCGACGACGGCACGGCGGCAATGAGATATCGATTTTTATACTGTGACGATAGTGCAACGACGACAACGTGACAACGATGACGTGAGGTCAATGAGATGACGAGTGTACGACGACGATGGCACGATCGGGAAGGCTTGGCGATGGTATGACAATGGACGCATGACAGCGTCTGTGTGAAGACGACGCAATGACGACGATGATGAAATGACAACGGCGGCATAATCACGATTGAATGAGGACAGCAAGATCACGATAGAAAGATGAAGAAGACTTTACGCTGATGCATCGACGAAGGTGATATGACGACGACAGCACGAGGACAATTGAATGACGTTACTGATGTGGGGACGATGATGAAACGACAGCTTGACGATGACGGCCTGACGACAATTGTATGAGGACGACTTTATGACGAGAGTCCAGATGTCGAAGTTACAATGACGACTATGGAACGACCGCAACCGCACGTCGACGACGGTATCACAACGAATGCATGGCGATAACTGTACGATGACAAAGCCGTGACAATTGCATGAGGACACTTGGATGATGACTACTGTACGGTGACAATGGCGGGACGATAACTGTATCAGGAAACCTGTACGACGATTGTGGCGTGACAACGACAGCATGACGAGAGTCGGATTACGAAGCTGAAATGACGATGATGGCTCAACCAAGACGGTAATGACACGGCTGTCTAACGCTGGAGGCACGATAGTGGTTTGAATGCGATGACGGCATGGAAAGGCCGACATAACCGCCCCAGAATGACGACAGGGAAAACACGGGCAAGGCGGCAAATGGAAATTCAAGACGATGAGCAAAGCGAGAACAAGGTAAAAGCGGAAGCCAAGTTTCGACAAATGGACTTGTCTTTTGCAACTTGTATCAGTTTGATGCAAACACAATGACGCAGAAATATTGGCATCGATGGAACGAGGAGGGAAGTATGACGACGATGGCAGGACGACATTGGTATGGGGTTACTGAAGTGATGACCACGATAAAACGAAAGCGTGACGACAAGGGCATGACGGTGACTTCGTGACGATGATGGCATCATGACGACGTCATGAAGAGAGTCGGATGACGACGCTTAAATGACCACGATGGAACGGTCACGACTTCATCACAGCCACCACTCAGCGACCCAAGCTATTGAAAAACTAGGACCACTGGGTCGGAGTACAAGGCGTGAAGATGACAGTATGACGACAGTGAGATCACGAAGCTGTAATAACGTCGAATAAACGACCACAGTGGCTTCACGTTCCAGCAAAACTAGAGGACGGAGGTCAAGATAGGGGCGCCGGACAACAATGCACAACACGAAGTATAGTACAGTTCGGAGCTACATGCGCTAAGTCATTATGAGTGTGCCTCTCCGCATGCCACATCGCTTATTCAGTATCCTTCTTAATATCCCCATTCTAGGGGAAGCTTTCGCGGTTACATGTTCAATATGTTGGTGCCAGTTCAGATTTCCATCATAAATAATTCCAAGGCAACTGAGTTTTTTCTACTTGCGGGTTAGCTGAATGTCGGTGCGAATCGGATATAATCGCTGGGTTGTGCACAGGAAGGACTAAAACATCGCTCTTATTTGCATTAAGGGACACGCGGATATTGTCCAGTCATCCTTCTAACTCGCGTAAGTATTCCTATAAGCATTCGTACAGTGACTGAATATCACTTGCTGGAGCAAACAACGCCACATTATCAGCGTAAGCATACGTACCATAATGTTCACCTAAATTTAAGTGTACGAGTGTTTATGTATTCCGTCCCCGTCGAAATACGGCCGCCGCGGACAGGATAGAACCCACGACGTGGAGCTCAGCAGCGCAACGCCATATCCACTCGGACGCCACGCCGGGACATCTGAAGCGAAGGCTGTTATTCAGTCGTGTATACACGGAGTTTCAAGCAATTGTTAGAGGGAATTGTAGCGCTACAGTATCTACGGGAGCTGCAAGCAGCGATTTACTCAGCGTGGGAATGATAGTTATAGCGTGGATTTGCCTAAACTTCTTCCTTGTGGCTTAAAACAGAGTCCCGGCTTTGCAAATTGGTCGTTTTCGAGAAAGTAATGCTTTATAAATGATTAAGTAAAATTGCTTAAAATTACCTTATAGAAAGATTCGAACACAGCACCGCTAGCACAGAAGCCCGATACGGTTTCTGTGTTACGGACATCGGAACAACTGCAAATAGCAGTGATTATGCGTGTTTCCCGAGTTTTATTGCCTCCTGCATGGGGCCCCTGTGGGCCCCTTAATGGCGAACTGTCCATTGCCCTTACAAAAGTTTTTAGTAACATTGAATAAACCGTCTTTAGACAAACGTTACTAGAACCTATCGACATTGAATAAACGGTCTTTCCCCAAAAGAAACGTTCCAAGCTTGCGGGATTGCGGCCAATTGGGTGGTTCGCATTTCTTTCCGCCTCGCGGTCCCGGCGGGCAGCATGCTTACAGGACCGCCACTAAGGGAGAGTGGGAGGAAAGGAAAGGAGATACGCAAGCACTTGGAACGCCGACAAAGAGAGGGCGATGCAAACGTAGACATGACCGACGCGGGTTAAAGTGTAGTAGTATCTCTTCTTACCAGCTTAATATCTGATACGCGTTGTATTTGGATCTAAGATATTAAACTTATTTTTGCAAGTTGGCGGAGTGCTTAAAGCCTGCATTGACTCCGCAGTGGATCGGCCCGGTATTGTACTATCTTCGGGGTCGGCCCACGTATGGGGTTCGATAGACGCCCGCAATTTTTTTCCAGAACGTAGCCATATACAGCTTCGCTGTAAAACGAAGTATAGTTTGCTTTGAATGTTAGGCCAATGAATGTCGATCAATACACGATGCCACAAGAACGTCTGAAGCCACAAGCACGAAGATGAGACAAACCCATGTGCTACCCATCCTTCCCATGGTGGCTGAACGATCGCAGCGACAGAGTAGCCTCAATTAATTTTTGTCGGAAGCTCTATGCTTGCACCAACTTATCAGACGGATCTACTTTTTTTAGTTTCTACACAGGCCTAAAAAAAAGTAGATCCATCTTTTCTTTCTTTCTTTTTTTAGTTTCTACCCATGTCTCTGTCCGTACTCGTATCTACACCTTCTCCCTCCCTTTTCTCTTTTTTCCTTCTCCCTTCACCCAGTGTAGGGTAGCTAACCGGTCTCTTGACTGGTTAAGATCCCTGCCTTCCTAGATTCCTCTCTCTCTCTCTACCCATGTCTCACCGGCGCGCCTCGCGCGTGCCGTGACAATCGTTATCTCCTTGCCAGTCCTCTGTACACAGTCGCGCGTTGGCTTAACGAAGTTAAGCCAACGCGCGACTGTGTACTTGATTGCGCGACTGTGTACTTGAATGATTGTGCCATTCCTGCGGAATGGCGCAATCATTCCTTCGGGAATCCTCTGCACTTCCAGTTTCTCACTTTCAATGACATGCCGTTGTCGTCACGTCCAATAATCATTGTTGAGGGCATCCGTAGATAGTTTTAAGAAGAGAGACTACGCAGACCAATAAATTCTGTTTTGAAAATCGATTACTCACATTCCAAAGAAATCATTGTAACATCTAGAATCTTCAAATGGTTGGCTTTCTATTGGGCTACAAAATAGGAGGTCCTTGAAAAACGGTTGACCGTCCTTTTAATAAGCCATGGCTGTACTGCTTCCCTGAGATTTGCACAAAGCTCCAGCCTGTTCGGTCTTTGTTTTATCGAGACTTGGCTAATATATCTAGGGCGTGTGCCTTCAGTTATACACCGTGTTTTTTCCACCCTGTCAGCTCTCATTGCGCGGCCCAATCAGCAAACGGTTAATTCCTCCCTAAGCTTGACCCCTGTGCAATTGGGACGAAGCTGCGCATGATAAGAACGCGAACGTGCCAAGAAGACAGACAGCGACCAAGCCGAAGCCGGTGGGCTCAGGAAAACAATTAGTCGAACAGATCGGCCTGTCCGCCGTCTGATGTCGATCGATTTCGCCTCCGGACAAGATTATGGCGGGCCGCGGCCAGGCTGCAGAGATGAGGGGACTTAATGGGGCTCGAGGTCATCAGCACGCCGCACAAGGCGGCAGTGCCAGACAGAAGAGGGCTGCGGGAGGCGCGAGATGGGCCGTCGCTGATCATATCGAGAAGGAGGGGGACACAGCAGTGAAGGCTTTCTGCGTGAGCGTGTTCCAATTTGAACTCTTCGTCAGGCGCACGGTAACCTGCAAGTTCTCATCCCTTCTGGCAAAAAGCTGATTTCACCCATCTACAATATTCTCGTATACATTCAATGTCTGTAATCTAACGAACGTTGTATTCGTCCACTTTCAAAATTAGTTCAGAAGCGATTACGGTAAAGAAGCTAGCTAGTTACGCTAGATCGATTGCTTTCGCAAGTGATCGCGGATGTAAAATCGGATGCTTGCGGAACTGCGCCGCAGCGTGTTAAGCATATTGAAATCCCGGCCACTGTGGTCACATTTCTATGGGGGAGAAGTGCAAGAACACCCGCGTACTTAGATTTAGGTGCATGTTAAAGAACCCCAGGTGGTCAAAATTAATTCGAAGTCTGTCACTATGGCGCGCCTAATAATGAGATCGTGGATTTAGCACTTAAACCCCATAATTCAATTTAGTCGCTCTGCGAACACACACACACACACACACACACACACACACACACACACACACACACACACACACACACACACACACACACACACACACACACACACACACACACACACACACACACACACACACACACACACACACACACACACACACACACACACACACACACACACACACACACACACACACACACACACACACACACACACACACACACACACACACACACACACACACACACACACACACACACACACACACACACACACACACACACACACACACACACACACACACACACACACACACACACACACACACACACACACACACACACACACACACACACACACACACACACACACACACACACACACACACACACACACACACACACACACACACACACACACACACACACACACACACACACACACACACACACACACACACACACACACACACACACACACACACACACACACACACACACACACACACACACACACACACACACACACACACACACACACACACACACACACACACACACACACACACACACACACACACACACACACACACACACACACACACACACACACACACACACACACACACACACACACACACACACACACACACACACACACACACACACACACACACACACACACACACACACACACACACACACACACACACACACACACACACACACACACACACACACACACACACACACACACACACACACACACACACACACACACACACACACACACACACACACACACACACACACACACGCACGCACGCACGCACGCACGCACGCACGCACGCACACACGCACGCACGCACGCACGCACGCACACACGCACGCACGCACGCACGCACACGCACACACACAGATTTATATTTATATAACCACACGGACGAGTGTGATTGGAGACACGTCGTATTTGGTAACAAAAGCGCGCAGCATAACGCTCTTAAAAACGCCACAAATTTTTCGATTTGTATGCAGAAAGCTTGAAACAGGCAACAAGCCACGGGAAGACCAGAGGACAAAAAAAAGCGACAGCAGACGACAGCCAACGTTGTCATATGAGTGGCTGAAGAGGCCTATTCTAAAGCCCAGACTAACTCCGAGGCGAAATGACGCCACTTGTCGGGCATGTGCAGTGACTGTTCTGAACAGAGTGCGTCAGTGTGGGAAGATCGAATGACTTGAACCGATTTGATCCGAAATCAGCTAGAATGTTGAACCGCAGTGTGCTTCGTGTACGGTGCCGTGCAATTTTCTGACGTACACTTGAACGTGTGCTTTGGGAGGCTGGTAAACTTATGGCGACGTTGGCTCTGAGCATCGTGGTGATGTTGACTGATCAGCCTTGACTTATATGAGGTGCCACTTGGGCTATATTACAGACAGCGTAGTTAGGGGCTCCAGGCCGTGACATCACCAACCTATGATTTATTACCGGTCTCCAAAATTGACGTGTACGCGCCTTTGTGCATTTTGCCTCTGCCGGAATGCGGGTGCCCGAAACTGCAAAACGAACTCTTGACTTGATGCGAGGCATCATCGTGTTTTATCAGCTGAGGAGAAGCTAAGAAGAAGCGATGAACGCTGATACGATGTCAAAGTGCGATAGGCTGCGAAACTTGCAGATGGGGATGTTACGTATAGTGAAGTTTTCTGTCATAATTTGAAAGCGTCGGTATAGCTACCGCATATTCCTGCATTCCTTTTTTTTTGAGGTGCTGAGCTGCTTTCATAGCTCTCCGTGACAGTGAAAGTGATCCTTTGCGAAGAGAGCGCGCGTTTTGTCGGCGGTTGGCGGTCACCGACATCGTCGACCAGCACCTTGGACGGTGCTGGCTGCCGAGGGAACTGATACTGACCCTATGCGCGGCATTAGAACCACACCTGCAACCGCCTGCAGGTCTGGTTATCGACTAACGAACGGATGCTGGGCCACTTGCCGCGAAGCATCACGATATGTATATTATGAACCTTTTTTTCATTTCCATAATTTGTATCGAAAGACCGACATTCCGCCGCTTTGCAATACGGTGGTGGTGGTACCGATGTATACAGGCAGGGTTAGCCTGGCAGACCTGGCCACCAATTGCTCCGACTAAGCGTCTCTTTCTGCGCCAAGTATGTCACCTTGTGTCCATACCAGTTCCCGCCTCTCGCAGAAATGCGAGAGAAATACGCAACACTTCCGCTGCAATTATTTTGATAGCGGTGCTGTGAACGGGCAAGCGCGGTTGCACTTGCCGACGCTGTAGCAGACGGCCGGAAAACGAAGGTGTCGAATAGGGGAGTGCAATGATTTGCCTTAAGAATATAGCTTCTACTAGATATGCATGATGTGCGATCATGCTGTCAGTTGGCCGCCCTTCTTTCGTTTCTTGTCATTCAATCGAGCTTTGCCTCCTCCTCGCTCTGATACGACGTCGCAAGTTAAATGCGCTGCCACTTCGGTTGCACCCTTATCTCAGCGTAAGAACTTTCTGGCTAACAAATTGCGTATGAAAAGCGCATGTTAGTGAACCCCCAATTTAAAAAAAATATAGAAATCTCTTCTTAGCGACTTAGCGCAATTTTTCCTTATCGGGTGTGTTTCTGGCCTCTGGCGTCTTTAATGGGTCGATTCTGGAGATAGGGCAGCATAAGAAACTTTCCTTATCGGGTGTGTTTCTGGCCTCTGGCGTCTTTAATGGGTCGATTCTGGAGATAGGGCAGCATAAGAAACGTGGGATGACATGCGCTACTGGGACCACTTCCCTCCATGTTGTTCTGGATATATATATATATATATATATTCTACCCGTTACGCAGCCCAAGAGGCAGCACACAAGATCCTTTCTTACATGCAAGCCCGTGCGTGGAGACGCTTGGCGTGTTTTCCGCACGTTTCCCGTTGGTCTCACCTCGTGCATCGTCAATGTGCGACACGTACCACGCCACTGGGGGCGCTATTCACCGCGCCAGCGTTGTCAGGTGTTTCGAAGTAGACAGAGCGCCTCAAGTGCTGCTTCGCGCCGAGATGGTGCACCCGTATATGACTTTGAACTACGTCCGAGGAGTCCAAGCACAATGCTGCACCTCACTAGTGGTGCCAATGGTTCACTGTTCAGGTCAAACTGCTAGTTTTTAAATGCACCAATCAGTGAAATTTTTCGACGCCCGAATTCGAGCAGAGAACCTCTAGCACAAGAGCCCCATACTGTAACCATTATACCACGGATGCTTTTCCCCCCACAACGGCGTGCCTCATAATCAGATTGTAGTTTTGACACGCAAGGGTCTGAAAAATTCTTTAATATTATTTAAAACGTCAGCATAAGTCAAAATGCTGGCTCATTCAGAAAACAGCCTCGAAATTTAGCCCGATTCCGAACATAATGCAGTATAAAAATGTGTGCCGATCAGCTCGGTATTGCGGTCTATTCGGTATTGATTGATCGGTATTGTAGTTAAGTCTGGCGCTCCTCCTTCCCTCGCTCGAGGGTCGATCCAGTAGAGTGCCGTGCGCGGTGACTCCACCCTTATTTCACTCCCAACTTGCTCAGGACGACTATTTCATCGACTTCAACTGAAGGTTGGATCGACTTCCAACGTTTTTCTTTTTGCTGTAGTTCCTTGCTATTCACTTGTCCTTGAAATCTTGATTTTGCCTTTTTTCAGACAGCTGCATGACGCAGTGGATAATAAAAGCTCAGTTTGGAGTCAGCGCTCGTCCTTGCCTCGTCTGCGTCCTTCCTTTAACCTTGGCGCTGTACCCATACGGTAAGCAATTATCATCAGCATCCTATTTTCATGTCTACTGTAGCACGCATTACATTACTTTACAGCCCCATTTTTTTCGCCTTAATGTCAACTAGAACATACGTTATCCCCGTTTGCTCTATGATTCACAGCACTATCTTCTTCTCTCTTAATGTTACGCCTAACATTTTTCGTTCCATTTCTCTTTACGAGGTCCCTAATTTTTATCGAGCTTCTTTGATAACATTTAAGTTTCTGCCTCATATGTTAGCACCGGTTGGCACCAGACTGCAATGCTTGCGCGCGGTTTCAACGACAGTGGTACTGAATTTGGTAATGCTTGCCGTATCCACTCCAACCCATTTTTATTTTTTAGTAAATTTCCTTCTGATGATCAGGGTGCCCTATGAGTACTCAACCTAGATAAATATACTCTTGTGCGGACAATATAGGCTGACTGGCGGTCATGAATCGTTGTTGTTGTTGTTGTCGCCTTCCACATATGGTTTGTTCCCCTGCCAGACTGTTTAACGTTACCTTTGCCTTCCACATATTAATCTTCAACAGCACTCTTGCACGTTCTTAGTTAAGGTGCTCAATCATTTGTCGCAGCGCATCTGCAGCGTCGCTGAACAGGACACTAGCATTTGCAAACCGAATGTTGCTGAGATATTCGCCGTTGGTCCTCACTCCTAAGCTTCCCAGTCTAATAGCTTGCATACTTCTAAGCATGCAGTGAATAGCATTGGCGAGACTGTGGCTGCTTGCATGACCCCTTTCTGGATAAGTAAATTTCTGCTTTTCTTGTAGAAAACCAAGGTAGCTGTACAATACTTGTAGATATTTCAAAAGATATTCGCGTGTGGCTCTTGTACTCCATCACGCAATGGCTCCATAAATGCTGGTATCTGTAATGGATCAAATGACTTTTCGTAGTCTATGAAGGCCATATAGAGAGGTTGTTTGTGCTCCGCGGATTTCTCAATTACATGGTTGATGACATGAATGTGATGCATTGTATAATATTCCTTCCTGAAGTCTGCCTGTTCACTTCGTTGATTGAAGTCAAGTGTTGCCCTGATTATATGGGAAATTATCTTGGTAAATACTTTATACAATACTGAAAGCAAGCTAATGGGCCTATAAGTCTTCAATTTTTTAGTGTCTCGGTTCTTAAGGATTAGTAATGCAATTAATAATTTCGATGATGCAGTGAATACAGCAGAATAATTATATACCCATCTGTACACTGCAGTACCGAAAGCACCCATGCTGCCTTCATTGGAAGTGCTGATGAACAGGATACAGAGACTCCTGATATAACTAGCGATGAAGTTATGAGCGCTCTGCAAGACATTTCCAAGGGAAAGGCGGCAGGAGGAGATGGAATAACAGTCGATTTAGTCAACGATGGAGGATATATATTTATGTTTGAAAAGCTTGCGGTCCTTTATACGCAATGGCGAGAGAGCTGGAAGGATTCCAGCTTTATACGGTAAACAACAATGCTGCCTTAATATCTTTTCCTGCGCATTTACTTTAATAGATAGGACAAAAATTTTCCACTGACAAAAATCATTTTACGACTGGTTTCATGTTTAGTGAAAGTGTATTGAAATGAATGCACTTTCATAAGTTTCATCTTGCTAATCAAAATTAACATTGAGTTCTTGCATTGGAAAGTGATCATGCGTTTCTTTGTGGGAAGGTAGTGCAAGACATACTTGACGGCTTCGAAATATGCTAAAGGTGTTCCAGAGTAATCGCTTGCCAGTAGAAACTTGGGATGTTTATTGAATACTAGCTTTACTTATGTAGAGACAAAGAAGCGGAATTATGCCATGAATGTAATATTACTGTTTATTTACAGCGCGGCTTAGCCGACGTGCCACTTTGGGCACGAAGATCATGCTTCGGTTCCAAAGCTATGCTGACCACAGAGTGATTGCTTGGCGTGATGTCTTGCGACTGAGTCACAAAAACGTGTTGCTGATCGCAACGGCCGTATTTTTAAGGTAGGAACATACAAAATATAATCCTTGTTTCCCTCATAATACTGACCTATACAAAATTAACTAAAAAAAATAATGTCATGCTACGCAAACACGCATTGAACCCGCGAGCAAACATTTCCTGCCTTTTCTCTTTCTCGCTTGCGGGAACAAACGAATTAAAATTTAGGCATTGCAGCCAAAGTATAGCAAAAGACAACGGCGATTACTCAAGCTGACGTCACCGGGATACCGTTCGCAGTGCCACTATCGCTTCTGCACGAGACCGACAGCATAACTAAGCCACTGGACACCGTTAACATAGCATGTTTAGAAGCTGGAACTTAATTCTGAACAAAGTTTTTCCTGAAGTCTCGTGCGTATTTAATTTGATGTACAATGGGCTTGAGTAACCTGTATTAGAGGCATCAGAATATGCTGGCGCAGGTCTACGCACAGGTAACGCCTTTGACGCTGAATAATCGATAACGAACTCAAGAAATTATGTTGGGGCTGAGAAGCCGACCTCAACCTCAGTAATGAGCCTCACGTAACGTCGACGTGAGGTTTATGACGGACCTTATGTGTGGAGCTGTGGTTTTCCAAATGCACTTGGTTGAGGTTGAGAGTGAGTGAGGTCATCAAATCTGATTGCAGATTGAGGCGAGGTCAAACTTTCTGAGGGCATCTACCAACCATTGTAACACTATCTACTGCTGCCACCTTGCAAACTAGGATAAACTTCGCAATATTTAAATTCCGACATTGCGTTGGATCAGCTTGCATTTTCTCTTTTTATTTATTTATTGAATTGCTTATTTATTTACATTCATCTTGTGATTCGCTTTCGAGCCCCGCTTCTGAACAGAGCTTCGACCTAGGATCACAATCTTCAAGGATTACTGGCTGAAATGCTCGAGGCGAAGCGCGGAAAAGGTGTTCATTAAATACAGTGCCGAAGCATAGGTTGAAAATAATCGGAACTGAAACCTACGCTCGTTGTGTACTTGGAATTGCATTTAAATGTGGGTTGTTCTAGGCAAACAGAAAACATGTCTAGTATATTAGCGAGTATATCCAGAGCTGTGCTGGTTACAGAAACCGGTAAGCATTGCGAAGTGAGAGAGAGACAGAAAGAGATAGAGAGAGAGAGAGAGGTACGCACATCACAGAAAACAAAGCAAAAAGTGTTTGTTGCAGCATATTGCTGGCAATAAACACTTTTTTTGCAGGACGGTTGTTTCCTGCGCGGCGTAGAAAGCGTTTATACTGCGTGGGAAAATGAACAGCTGCCCAGTGCTCCACGTTTCTCCACGTTTTTCTCCGTAATGCAGTTTAATCTCGGGAACTACCTTGTATCGGAGAAAAAAAAGTACAGTTGAATTAGCCCCTTTTCGTCCTTGTTCGACCGGCCTTTACTTACTTTTCGAGAGGCTGTGCGCACGGAACGAAGCGAAGTACACAAACAGCCGCGACTGCTTACCGAAGCAGTCTGGCTACTGTGTGACAGTGCTAGAGAAATGAAAAAAAAAAGAAGCAACAAGGGATACAAAGAAAATGGGAATGTGAAAAGACGACCCGCACTGGTCCTCTGGCATCTAAACGTGCAGCGCTTTCAACGCCAGCGTAGATTAAATTAGCGCCAGCGCCAGCGACGTCGATTAATGATTCAGCCAGCTCCAGCTGCGAGGATTGTTCGTCGAAGTGCGGCGGAGTGTTAGGCCACCTTGTCTGGGCCTCTGGCGCTGTTTCCGCAAGCGTAACTGCTCGCATAAGTGTTCCGATTTTTCTTCTCACCCCCCCCCCCCCCCCCCCCGTCCGTGGCAGAGAATTTAGAGGTCTCGCTTTTCTGGCGAAACGAAACTCCTTTTTCTCGCCAAGCGGGAAAAGAAAATACTCCTTGCTTTGTGTTTACACTGCTCTCAAAGCTCTCGCTGTTGGTTTTGCTCGAGGGGACGAAACTGCGTTTCTAAACACATAACAAAACGAAGAAGGTGCTTCATCCGACAACTTGCCTATTCCTTCGTGCGCTGTAAAACCCGGCCAGCACGTCCGCGGCCACTTTAGCAAATAGGAGCGCCCATTGATTCGCGCCGTTGTTTCTCAGACCCATTGTTTAATGCAGGTTCACGCGTCTAACCGAGGCGGTGGCTGCTTTCTCCCGCCGGGCTGTCGTCTCGGTCAAATGAATGTTTCCGAGAGAATGAATTTGTAACCGTGACCCATCGGCATTGTTCTTGTACACTAACGCGTATACGATGGTACTTCTGGAAGCCAGTCCGCCTTTTTTTTTAAGATGCTCGGAACTGTTCTTTTTTGATGAGTTCGCTTTATTTCTATCTGCTGGCTTGCCCGTTTGCCAGCCACTTGCCACAAAGCTGGCGACACAAGTTGTTAGCATTTCAGTCAATCAATACATAAATGATTCAATCAATTAACAAAAGAACTGATCGTGAACTGAGTGCTTCCCGCCACAACCTGTCTATAAGGCGACCGAATTCTCCATTGCCAAGCTGTTATTACCTGTCTGTGCTCTCGTTCCAGCTTTCTCTTTAGTTATTTAGTAGAGTAAAGCTTTGCCTCGTGCCTCGTTCCTGTTGTGGACCCGCCACATATACTTCATATATATATATACATATATATATTGTTGCGTCGAGTGCCGTCGATTGTATATATTGGTCGGAAGAGCACGGGTTACGGCGTAGCGGGTCGCGTAGTCCACCGCGACTGCAACCCACTTGTTTCCTGATGTAGATTCCGGAAATGGGCCGAGAAGGTCTAAGCCGACACGATGAAAGGGCTCGGCAGGAATGTCGAGCGGCTGCAGGTAACCAGCGGGGAGCTGGGAAGGCTTCTTGCGTCGTTGGCAAACTTCACAAGCGGCGACGTAACGTCGTACGGAACGGGCAAGACCAGGCCAGAAAAAACGGCGACGTACACGGTCATAGGTTCGAGATACGCCGAGATGTCCTGCCGTTGGTGCGTCGTGGAGCTCTTCTATAACGATGGAGCGGAGGTGTTTAGGTATTACAAGTGGGAACTCAGAGCCGTCCGGATGAAGGTTACGACGGTACAGAGTACCGTCGCGGAGGACGAAGAGGCGTAGAGTAGCATCGGCCGGAGAGTGCTCAAAACGGTCGATGAGTGCTCTGATGTAGGCGTCACGGCGTTGCTCGTCGGCGAAATGAAGCAGCTGTGATACAGAGAATACGCAAGAAGCACTGGCAATATTAGAGGAGTCAGAGTCGTCAACAGGGTAACGCGACAAGCTGTCAGCGTCTTGGTGCAGGCGGCCACTCTTGTACACCACGGAATACGAAAATTCTTGTAGCCTCAAAGCCCAGCGACCAAGCCGACGTGTAGGATCTTTTAGCGAAGAGAGCCAGCAGAGAGCATGATGGTCAGTTACTACGGAAAAAGGATGACCGTAAAGGTAAGGACGGAACTTCGCAACCGCCCAGACTACAGCAAGGCATTCTCGTTCCGTAATGGAATAGTTGCGCTCCGATGGTGTGAGAAGGCGGCTCGCATAAGCAATTACGCGATCCTGGCCACGCTGACGCTGGGCTAAGACGGCACCTACGCCATGACCGCTGGCATCTGTACGTAATACTGTAGGGGCATCAGGGTCGAAGTGGGCAAGAATGGGTGGTGAGGAGAGAAGAGTAATGAGACGAGAGAAGGCGGCGGCTTCTCCAGTACCCCACGAGAATTGTACGCCTTTCTTCAAAAGATTAGTGAGGGGACTAGCAATTGCCGCAAAATCTTGAATAAAACGACGAAAGTACGAGCATAGCCCTGCAAAACTTCGAACGTCTGCGGCTGTCTTCGGAACCGGGAACTCTCTGACAGCGCGAGTTTTGTCGGGATCAGGCTGTACTCCGGAAGCATCAACGAGATGGCCCAGAAGAGTAATTTGCCGGTGGCCAAAACGACATTTGGACGAGTTAAGTTGCAGCTTCGCCTTTCGAAATACATCAAGTATAGTTGTGAGACGTTCAAGGTGAGTGTCGAACGTTGGCGAGAAGACGATGACGTCGTCGAGGTAGCAGAGGCATGTGGACCATTTGAAACCTTGGAGCAAGGAGTCCATCATACGCTCGAAGGTGGCAGGGGCGTTGCATAATCCAAACGGCATTACTTTAAACTGGTATAGGCCGTCAGGTGTGATGAACGCGGTTTTTTCGCGGTCCATATCGTCAACAGCAATCTGCTAGTATCCCGAACGAAGATCAATAGACGAGAAATAGCTGGAACCGTGCAGGCAGTCAAGGGCGTCGTCTATACGTGGGAGCGGGTAGACGTCCTTCTTTGTAATGCTGTTCAGATGACGGTAGTCTACACAGAAGCGCCACGTGCCGTCCTTCTTCTTAACCAACACCACAGGTGACGCCCAGGGACTCGAAGAAGGCTCAATGATGTTTTTATCGAGCATTTTGTTGACTTCGTTTTGAATTACTCGGCGTTCTGACGCAGAAACTCGATACGGTCGTCGGTGAATAGGCGTAGCATCGCCAGTAAGAATACGATGCTTGACCGCGAGCGTCTGGCCTAAAGGGCGATCATCGATGTCGAAAATATCTCGGTAGGACGATAATACTTGGCAAAGCTCTTCAGCCTGCGCCGAGGACAGGTCCGTCGCAACTATTTTCTTTATATTGGGATCGGCACCGGAGGCTGGCGCGAGGGGCCTGCTAAGCTCGCGAGAATCATCGGTCGATAACGCCGCCACGTATTGGTCGCCGAGACAATCAACGGTGGCAAGGCAAATACCTTGCGGTAGAATTTGCTTTGCCAATCCAAAGTTACAGACAGGCATTCGAGTGCGGTTCCCAGTAATATTAAGTATACTGTGAGGCACTGTAACGTCATACCTTATTGGAATGTCGGGCAGAGGAGTGACGAGGTACTCGCCATCAGGAACTGGTGGGAAAGACAACAGTTCAATGTAGGCTATTGACTTTGGCTGCAGGCGAAGAAAACCGGTGGGACGTAAGCGGCAGTGGGGTGCGTCAGAAGGGTCTGCGAGCATCGGCAACTGTAGGCGAAGGGTACCGGAAGAGCAGTCAATAAGAGCAGAATGTGCGGAAAGAAAATCGAGGCCGAGAATGAGGTCGTGGGGGCAATGAGCAATTACGGTGAAGAGGACAGGAGTGTGGCGGCCGGCGATGCTGACGCGTGCCGTACACATGCCGATGATAGGCACAGTACCGCCATCCGCAACGCGTACGACGCGGGCCGACGCTGGGGTGAGGAGCTTTTTGAGTCGTCGTCGGAAGGCAGCACTCATAATTGAAAGATGTGCTCCTGTATCGATGAGTGCCGTGACAGGATAGCCGTCAACGTCAACGTCAAGAAGGTTTCGGTTCGTGGGTAAGGTGAGCAGAGGATTTGAGGGCAGGGTCGATAATGCAGCTTCACCTCCAGAAGCTGCAGTGCCTAGTTTTCCGGCTGGATCCGGGAGGCGATAGGCGGCGAAGAGAAGCGACGGGGTTGGGGCGAACGAGACTGATGGCGTCGAGGTGAGGGCGAGCGGCTGTACCGAAGGTTCGGAGCAGGAGCATCAGCGGCAGTGGATTCATGGCGGCTGGTATAGGGAACGGAAGGTCCAAAGGTGCGGGAATAAGCGGCGGTGTATGTCCGAGGAGTTGGTGGCCATCGGTTGCGGCAGTGACGAGCGACGTGGCCGATGCGACAGCAGTGGAAGCAGATCGGCCGGTCATCAGGGGTACGCCGATCGGACGGGTTGCGGCGAGATGTGGCAGAAAAGGACTGCCGAGGACGAGGAGGGCCGCTAGAGAACCGGGAAACGTTGGGTTGAGACATGGAACACACAGAGTTCAGACCCATGTTCTGAAATTCCTGTCGGACGACGGCCTGGATCATCGCAATGGTGGTTGCTGGCGGATCGGGAGGCGTCGTGGAGAAAGCTGGCGAACAGGTGGCCTCGAGTTCGCGGCGAACAATACTGGTGACGTCGTCAGAGGTGGTGGTCTGACGTGGTCGACCCTCACATGTCGACGTAGCAGCAGTGTTGGGTAGCCGTGTGATGTGGTGTGTAATACGGCGGCTCTTAGCTTGCTCAAGGCGACGGCATTCTTTGATGATGGCGTCGATAGCCGAGACGTTGCCGAAAACAAGCAAATTGAAAGCGTCGTCGGCGATGCCTTTTAGAATATGTGACACTTTATCGGCTTCGGACATACCATCGTCAGCTTTGTGGCATAGAGCTAAGACGTCGAGGATGTAGGAAACGTACGGCTCCGTAGAAGACTGTACTCGAGACGCAAGAGCCTTTCGCGCGGCAGCCTTGCGCCCAATGGGGTTGCCGAACAGTTCCCGTAGCTTCTCTTTGAAATTGTCCGAACTGGTTATCTCGTCGACATGCGTTTGGTGCCACACGCGTGGGGTGCCGCCGAGATAAAAGATGACATTGGCGAGCATAATCGTTGGGTCCCACCTGTTATTAGCGCTGGCGTGTTCATAGAGTTTGATCCAGTCGTCAACATCCTGGCCCTCTAGGCCAGAGAACACACCTGGGTCGCGATGTGGGGCGACAGTGACGATTGGAGCAGTGGGACATGCCGAAGCCGTTGCAGGGGTGGGTGCGTCACCGGGAGGCATGGTGACAAGCTCGGTGCGGCGACCACTTCTGAGTTCCGTGGTGAGGACGGGGATCGCTGACCTCCACCAGAATGTTGCGTGTGGAAAGACACAGACAGAAGAGGCTATTTGCAGGCTATTTACACTGGAGCCAGGCAGCCAGGCTGACACTCGCTCGCGCCAAACGCACCGACCAACTTCGTCGTCGTTCTCGCGGCGGCTCATTTCTTGAGCATCGCTTGAGCATATCGTAATAATATATATATATATATATATATATATATATATCAAATCAAGTCTATGTGCTACAAAAAAGGACACGGTTACATTTTTGTTTTACAGAGGTGGCTGTGTAGTAGTGCTTGGCTGTGTAGTAGCTCGATGAAGACAGCTTGTAAATATTCTTTTTTATTGAAATGGAAATAAAAGAAACCGACATCGCTAGTAAATACATTTATATTTACATGTCTTCCTGTGACATTTTGGTAGACGGGCTGTGTCATCTTGCTCCGCAAGACGGAACTTCCCAGCGGACGTCTGCTGGCCAGTTCCACCTTGTCAACCGACGGGGACGCTGCTTCAGCCTCAACACCGGCATCCTACTGTCGGTGATCTTGATGAAACCCCGAGACCCTGCTTCTTTTTGCGGCACTGGCAGTGTCGACGTCGATACTGGCTTGAGAATCACGGCGCGCTGCAATGAACGTTGGATGGGACCCGACAGTGACGCTCGCCAATGTCGCTTTCTACCTCATCAGGACAGCGCGCGTCTGGTGCGAAACTCACGAAGCAGAGCTGACCAGTTGGGTCCTGAGCAGGCGGAAGCACCGTGACCTATTTCGCAAATCAATTGTTGCCAGCCCCCCGCTTCGAAAGACCTTTCCTGTCGCGCTCAAACTCCCGCGAAGTCAGACACGTCGTACATACTTGATGCCGAGTTGATATGACCGAGGTGGGCAAAGTAAGTTTCCTCATGAAATGCATCGCTGATGATGTTTTCAACTGGCCGCTCTTTAAGGACTGCTCAACCGTCGAAGACGTAATCAAGTAGTGCAGGGGTTTTGTAGGACTGACGTGTCGCCGCACTGGCCGACAGTTCAAGTGGCTTCCAAAGGCTGTCGCGGCACCTTCCTGAGTGGATGTTCAGCTGCCCATTCCGCTGGCCACCACCGGTAACGTTGTCCACATCGTACGTCGTGAAACTGAGGCGGCGTCGCCACCTTCCTGTTTCACGCGTCCTTCAAACAATTCCTTGTAGACAGTCTCTCTAATTGAAGTTGTCCTGAGGGAAGAGCTGGCTAACGTAGGACTACCACCCATCGGTTCCCATACTCACCCTCGGGTTAAGTTTGTTGCTTCGCCAAGAAATACAGCAACGTTTCGCCATTATCGTGATCCGGCCCGGCGGAGAACTCAGGACGACAAGCCCATCTGCAGTGGTTGCCACGGCGTGGGACATAATTCACGTTACTGCCAATATCAGCCTACCTTCATTCCCTCGCTCATTTTTGGACCATCGCTGCGATGACAGCCAGCTCCTGCAGTTTTTCGCTCGCACCAACTCGAGGCTGCGAGGCGCTCATACAACCAACCGTGCGCTCCGGACGTTCATCGCTCCCGCGCGATCGTCGTTCGCGGCCACCTCTGCCCTGCCGCTGTTCGTCATCGCATCTCACTGAACGCTTTTCAGAGCAAAACTTAAGGTTACAGCCTCCAGAGGTAACGCTGCATTGGACCCCTGACCTGCGAATCCTTTTTTTAATCTTGCCGACCTACGAGAACCTACTTGCCGTAAAAGTGGATGGCCTGACCGTCACTGCCCGTATCGACACCGGCGAACATAATTGTGTCATGAGCTTTGATCTTTGTGAACGGTTAAACTAGTTGCTAACACCTCCCCAGTCTCGCGTTGTGCGTGTTCGCTGGCGGGGGCACCGCACGGGTGAATGACATCCGTTTCGTTATGTTCTTCTCCACTGCCCGCATGATGGAATTCTGGGACTTGATTTCTTTTTAGGCCACTCCACTGTAATTGACTGTTTGGGCGTTGTGCGTCTCTAGTGGAACACATCTCGCCCGTCTGTGTGCTTCTGTATACTTCTCACTGCACGTTTGGGGCCTACCGCCCCCTACATAGCGGTGATGGATGTGCAACACCCCGAGGACCCTCACGGTGCCCGTTCACACACGGACATCAGTTCGAGGAAGTGAGGAAATGCATCGAGTAATAGCCAGGACACAGAGCTGTACTGCGCATCAAGTGACGAGTCTTCGGAGGACAGCTTTCGACTTGTCCAGTGCCGCAAGGCCAAACGAAGAATTCTCAACGGATCTTCGGCGTCCAGCTCGAACACCGTGAAAACTGCACCTCAGCGATGGCCTCATTCCATCCTGTTTATGCCACAGAACGCTACTGACAACTTATGCGTCCTAAACAGGCAAGCACTCTCCGTGTATCTAGAAAACACCGTGCCGAACGAGATCAAGGACGTCAGGATAAACACTAGGCGAAACATGCTGGCAATCGATGTTGTGAACCCGAGCGCGCTGAACATACTACGACATGTAACGCAACTGGGTAACATCAAGGTCCGCTCAATCGTGCCAGTGAATGGTGCCACAATAACAGGAGTCATCTATGACATTGACAATGAAATACCTAATGCAGACCTCCCAGTTCTCATAAAACCAGCAAGTGAACACGAAGTCATTGTGCATGTTGGTCGCCTCGGTAACACACGTTGTGTGAGGATAACGTTCAACGTTCAAAGGTGACTGCCTTCGATCCTACCTGAAGGTTGGCCACTTTCGCCACCAAGTTCGACCATCTATTCCAAGTTCGATGCAATGCGTCAATTGTCAGAAGATTGGCCATGTGAAGGGTGTTTGCAGAAATTCCGCCGTGTGCCCTCGATGCGCCAAACCCCACTCTAAAGACAACTGCAGCGCTACCACATTGAAGTGTCCTACCTGTCAGGGTGATCACTGCGCCTCTTCCAAAGACTGTCCCAAGATGAAGAAAGAGATCACCATCCTTAAACAAATGGTGGGAGACAGCTCTACCCACAAAGAGGCCGCGGTGAAAGTGCAGCGAAGACGACGTCACCGTCGAAGTACTTCACGACGGAGAGTATCAACTTTTCAAGAAACGGCAACTCGTCATGCAGCACCATCAGCGGAAGTCTCCAGCACCCCAGACACCGATGTCGGAAGGGAGAAAACTGCCAGATCTCTCTCTACAAAGGAATGGCCGCCACTTCCGCGTACAAGACCGGCGTACAAGACCGGCAGAAGAGCCGCAGAAGAAGCCGCCCCCAGTACAGCAAGGTGCTGTATCCGAGGAGTCGCGGAAAATAAATGAGCAAGTGATAGCTTTTATTAGGCCTTTAGTGAATGCCATTCGCGTGTTGCTAAACAACATGCACACACCGTCTGCCAGAAGTGCACTTTAAGTACTGGACGCTCTGAGTCCGGTGCTGGCAACCCTAGAGTAGACCATGGCTCCCCAGCCACTGTCTTTCAGGGATGAGGTTCGACAAGCAGCTATTTTTCAGTGGAATGTCCGCGGACTCAGAGCGCGCATTTCGGATTTCCGTCGCTTCGTGTATGCCAATATGTTTCCGATTATCGTCATTTGCGAGCCGAACTTATCGAACCCGATCAGCCTTTCTGGATATCAATCGTTTATGTCGCCAACAGTTGGTGAAAACAGTAAGGTTTTGGTGTTTATCCGCTGTGACCTCACTAAAATTCATCAGCTTGTGCCACCAAACGACGATAATCGATATGTATGCCTAAAATAAGGAAAAAAAAACTTGGCCTTTACGTTTGTGGGCGCCTACCTATCTCCGTCAAGTCAATTTGGTCACAAGAGATTACGAGACATCCTATCCTCAACGCCCGATCCCTGGGTCATCATTGGAGATTTCAACGCCCATCATACACTCTGGGGATGTTCGAAGGTCAACGCAAGAGGCAGAGCTCTGGTATCTTTCGCCTCCAGTAGTGAAATTTGGCTGCTGAATAATGGAAACCCTACGTTTCTACGTGGCCCCGCATACAGCAGCTGTCTTGACTTGGCTTTTGTGCCACGAAGCCTTGTCAGACGTACTGGGTGGTTTGCGGACATAGAGACGCACGGAAGTGACCATATCCCCACGTACGTCAAGATCAGAGGATTGTCCCCTTCCAAAATACGAGATACGATCCAAAGAGTGGACTGGTCTAAATTTCAGTTTGTAATGGAAGAACACTGCGACGCCAATCCATCTTTCGACTTGGAAGAGGCAATCAAGAGCGCGGTGCAAGACACTATGCGCACTCTCACATGCTCTTCAAAACTGACGGAACTTGATGTGGAACTAGAACGCCTTCCAGCAATCCGACGACGTGCCGAACGAAGATACCGACGAACGAAGACAGTGAACGATTTATGGACCGCCAGACGCACCCAAAATAAGATCCAGCGCCGGTTAGACAAGCTCGAATCGCAACGTTGGACTGCATTCTGTAAGTCGCTAGATCCACGCAAGCCTTTGTCGCAACTATGGAGAACGGTGCGCGGTCTCCGGACACTCCCCAAACAGCGATTCCCATTCAAGGCTCTTGCCCTCTCTAAAAAAAGATCGGAGATTGACGTGGCACAGGATTTCTGCGCCAGATTATCCAGTCAACTCACAGCTCCCTACATCCCAACGCCTTCGAGTAGTTGTCCGCCACCACGTGATCACCGCATGGATTTAATATTCTCAATCCACGAACTTTAGACAGCATTATTTTTGTGTGGCCGTGCATCAGCTCCAGGACCTGATGGAATTTCCTACCGAGTTTTTTAGCGTTTTCCTCTCTGTCATCTTTCCAACCCCTATCCCCCATCCCCAGTGTAGGATAGCAAACCGGAGACTGATATCTGGTTAACCTCCCTGCCTTTCCTCTTCATGCTCTCTCCCTCTCTCCAACCGAGCTCTGTGTCATCTAGGTGAACGAGCGGGAGGTGCTCTCCTTGAGCTGTACAATGAATCTTGGAGAGATGGTGCGCTACCAACAAGCTGGAAGACAAGTCCCCTTGTTCCACTGCTGAAGACTGGCAAGTCGCCGGTGGAACTCTCGTCATATCGCCCGATCGCTTTGGCGAGCTGTGTGGGCAAAGCAATGGAGAGGATGGTCCTAGGGCGCCTGGAGTGGTACTTGGAGTACCTTAACACCTACCCGGATGCCATGCTGGGCTATCGACGTGATCAATCATCGATCGATAACGTCGTCGACCTGGTCACCGACATTCAGCATGAGAAATGCCATAAGCGTCTCTGCGCTTCTTTGTTCGCCGCTTGTGAAGTTTGCCAACGACGCAAGAAGCCTTCCCAGCTCCCCGCTGGTTACCTGCAGCCGCTCGACATTCCTGCCGAGCCCTTTCATCGTGTCGGCTTAGACCTTCTCGGCCCATTTCCGGAATCTACATCAGGAAACAAGTGGGTTGCAGTCGCGGTGGACTACGCGACCCGCTACGCCGTAACCCGTGCTCTTCCGACCAATATATACAATCGACGGCACTCGACGCAACAATATATATATATATATAATATATATATGAACTATATGTGGCGGGTCACAAGAGATTACGAGACATCCTATCCTCAACGCCCGATCCCTGGGTCATCATTGGAGATTTCAACGCCCATCATACACTCTGGGGATGTTCGAAGGTCAACGCAAGAGGCAGAGCTCTGGTATCTTTCGCCTCCAGTAGTGAAATTTGGCTGCTGAATAATGGAAACCCTACGTTTCTACGTGGCCCCGCATACAGCAGCTGTCTTGACTTGGCTTTTGTGTCACGAAGCCTTGTCAGACGTACTGGGTGGTTTGCGGACATAGAGACGCACGGAAGTGACCATATCCCCACGTACGTCAAGATCAGAGGATTGTCCCCTTCCAAAATACGAGATACGATCCAAAGAGTGGACTGGTCTAAATTTCAGTTTGTAATGGAAGAACACTGCGACGCCAATCCATCTTTCGACTTGGAAGAGGCAATCAAGAGCGCGGTGCAAGACACTATGCGCACTCTCACATGCTCTTCAAAACTGACGGAACTTGATGTGGAACTAGAACGCCTTCCAGCAATCCGACGACGTGCCGAACGAAGATACCGACGAACGAAGACAGTGAACGATTTATGGACCGCCAGACGCACCCAAAATAAGATCCAGCGCCGGTTAGACAAGCTCGAATCGCAACGTTGGACTGCATTCTGTAAGTCGCTAGATCCACGCAAGCCTTTGTCGCAACTATGGAGAACGGTGCGCGGTCTCCGGACACTCCCCAAACAGCGATTCCCATTCAAGGCTCTTGCCCTCTCTAAAAAAAGATCGGAGATTGACGTGGCACAGGATTTCTGCGCCAGATTATCCAGTCAACTCACAGCTCCCTACATCCCAACGCCTTCGAGTAGTTGTCCGCCACCACGTGATCACCGCATGGATTTAATATTCTCAATCCACGAACTTTAGACAGCATTATTTTTGTGTGGCCGTGCATCAGCTCCAGGACCTGATGGAATTTCCTACCGAGTTTTTTAGCGTTTTCCTCTCTGTCATCTTTCCAACCCCTATCCCCCATCCCCAGTGTAGGATAGCAAACCGGAGACTGATATCTGGTTAACCTCCCTGCCTTTCCTCTTCATGCTCTCTCCCTCTCTCCAACCGAGCTCTGTGTCATCTAGGTGAACGAGCGGGAGGTGCTCTCTTTGAGCTGTACAATGAATCTTGGAGAGATGGTGCGCTACCAACAAGCTGGAAGACAAGTCCCTTGTTCCACTGCTGAAGACTGGCAAGTCGCCGGTGGAACTCTCGTCATATCGCCCGATCGCTTTGGCGAGCTGTGTGGGCAAAGCAATGGAGAGGATGGTCCTAGGGCGCCTGGAGTGGTACTTGGAGTACCTTAACACCTACCCGGATGCCATGCTGGGCTATCGACGTGATCAATCATCGATCGATAACGTCGTCGACCTGGTCACCGACATTCAGCATGAGAAATGCCATAAGCGTCTCTGCGCTTCTTTGTTCCTCGACGTCAAGGGGCGTATGACAAGGTTACGCATGAAGCCATCCTCTCTGCTCTCGCAGACGTAGGAGTGGGTGGTCGTATGTTTCAATGGATACGGAGCTGTCTCTCCATGCGACCCTTTTTTGTAAGCACCGAGGAAGGCCATACTTCTCTACATTATAGCAGCCGCAGCGTCCCCCGGGGCGGTGCACTTAGCCCTGTGTTATTTAATCTAACTCTGATTGCTCTCCTTGAGCGCGTGCCAAGTACAGTCAGGTCATCAATGTACGCGGATGACATCTGCATATGGACGTCTGCAGTAACACGCCTACAGTTGCGAGCGAGAATTCAGAGAGCCGCCACCCAAACTGTTATCTACCTCTGTAATCGAGGCCTGGATATTTCCTCCGATAAATTCGCACTAGTGCCATTTACGCGCAAACCCATGACAAACTACAGCATAATGATAAATGGCCAACTAATACCACGTGGTCCATCGCACATGTTTCTAGGCGTCATATTCGACAGGGGCTTGTCATGGAGCCCTCACGTATCATATGTGAAAAAACGGTTGATAGGCATCTGCCACCTGTTCAAGTTTTTCACTGGCAAGACTTGGGGAATGTCAACAAGTGCCGTGTTACAACTGTACAGGGTACTTTTTCTAGGCTTTCTGTGATACAGCTTGCCAGCAATAACCAACACAGGTAAAACGAATCTACGCACAATACAGTGTTCAGGCTCAAGCACTCCAGATCTGTCTAGGCCTGCCTCGGAGTGCGTCCACAGTGGTTATGATAGCATTCGCTAGAGACCACCTTGTCAAGACCCACATTGAAATTGAAGTGCTCAGGATCCATATAAGGCACCTAACCAGAACTCCTCGTCACCACTTAGCCTCTCTACCAGCGGACAGACCTCGAACATCTTTCAGCCAAACGATTACCGCACTTGATGACTCACTGCCATCTTGTTTCACTCCGGCTGCGAAACTTCGATTCCTCCATGGTGCCTCACTCAGCCAAAAATCAATCTCACAATATCTGGCATCACGAAAAAAGCTGATCTATTATCCCCAACCCTTAAACAGCTCACGCTACTATTTCTGTACGAGAACTACCGTGATTCTATACATATCTACACTGATGGATCTGTCTTGCCAAACAGCTCCGCGGCGGCAATCGTGATACCAGCGACAGTCACAACAATCAAATTTAAGACGACTCACGCGACAACGTCGACGGCAGCAGAGCTCGCAGCGATCTTTGCTGCCCTTCATTACATCGGTAATGAACAGCCACAAAAGTGGACGGTATTCTGCGATTCGAAGGCGGCACTGCAGTCTCTACTGTCACCTTTACGACGCGGACCGCACGAGCAGCTAATATTTCACATTACAGAGCCGTTACACCATATAAGTGATGCAGGCCATGAAATAACCTTCCAATGGCTTCCAAGTCACTGCGGGATTATCGGCAATGAACGGGCCGATCAAGCTGCCCGCTCAGCCCATATTGAGGAGCACCACGTACCAATTCCACTTTCCAGAATTGACACAGCACGGAAGCTCCGCCCGCTTGCTCGGCAGTGCACCACGTCGCAATGGAATGAGCCACATTTAAGAAATACTCGACTGTACTCCCTTGATCCAACATTAAGTCTCCAAGCGCCATCACAGCTTCACCGGGGAGACGCCACGCTCTTGTATCGACTGTGATTGGGCGTTGCCTTCACCAAAGCCTATGCATTACGCATAGGTATGACCGACACCGCAACCTGTGACCACAGCGGCCATGACGAATCAATCGACCATATTTTGTGCGCTTGCCCGCATTACAGTCCACAGAGGGAATGCCTTCTCCACGAACTTGATCAACTGGACGACGAACCACTACCCGAAAAAAAAAAAAAATCGACACTACCGAAGAGACCTAACGTGACAGAAGAAGGCCGTGCAAGCGCTATTGCGCTTTCTGCGATCTACCGGCCTTAGCGAACGTCTTTAACTGGAACGCCTTTTGTGTGTGTGTGTCTCCATGTGTTCGTGTTTCTTTTTCTTTAGCGTTTTCCTCTCTGTCATTTGCTAACCCCTATCTCTCATCCCCAGAGTAGGGTAGCAAACCGGAGACTGATATCTGGTTAACCTCCCTGCCTTTCCTCTTCATCTCTCTCTCTCTCTTGGGCGTTGTCGTGAAACTTCACTTGCCCGCCTTACCAGATGTTCATGACACAATCCAGAGTAAGTCCTCATGTGCCGTGTTTGTTCTGTCGCCCCAAGCACTAACTTGTATTATCGTCGTACCGTGCCCCAGTGTACCGGTTGGCGACTATGTGGTTACTCCGTCTCCCAATGTACTTTTGTTGCACAACGTGTCCTTCCACACACCATTGTGACTATGGCGGCCAACCAGACTTGTCTGCCTCTCTTGAACTTCGGATTCTGTCCTCAAGTTATTGCCCAAAGCACTGCTTTGGTCACGTTGTCGCCATCAGAGGAGTGCCAGATTTCATCAGTGTCGTCTGATCCTCCTTCGACAATTTTTTTCCGCCGAGGCACTCACTTCTCCATCGGTGTAGAAGGATCTCAGAAAGATGACTGCCTCGAATTTTCTGCCCTCGGAAGTGGACGACCTCAGTCAGTTGCTCGTCACCTACTCCAACATTTTCGACTTCGACTGCCGTCCAATAGGGAAAACATCTAATGCGAAACATAGCATACTACTGGCGATGCGCCTCGAATTCATCGGCGACCTTCCCGCGTGTCATCATCCGAGCGCCAGGTTAGTCAACAAGAGGTTGACGAGATGCTTACAGAAAGTATTACTGAGACCCTCAGCGAGTCCGTGTGCTTCCCCTGTTAGAAAAAAAAATGTGGACAGTGGTTGGCGATCTTGCTTAGGTTATCGACATCTCATTATGATAACCAAGAAATATATCTATCTTGTTCCATGCATTGGTGACGCTCTTGATTGCCTTTACGGTGCGAGGCATTTTTTCTCCATGGACCTGCGCTCTGGTTGCTGGAAAATCACCGTCGACATCAGAGACTGTGAAAAAGACCGAATTTTTTTACACCTTACACCCTCTGCCAGGTCTGAGTTCAGCTGTTTGGCTTGTTAAATGTCCCAGTTACGTTTCAAAGAATGATTGACACGCTTTTGCGCAACTATAAATGGTCTGTTTGCCTGTGCTGTCTATACATGCGATCATGTTCTCTCCGACCTTTGCAACACACCTTATCTACCTTTCGTCCGTCCTGTTAGTGTTTAGTGCGGCTGGGCTACAACTTAATTCTCGTAAATATCCCTTTGGTGAGCGCAAAATTACCATCCTCGGGCTTCTCATCGACTCATCTGGCGTCCGCCCTGATTGCGCCAACAATCGTGCTGTCATGGAGTTTCCTGTACGAACCTGTGCCAAGAACGTTCACGGCTTTGTGGGATTGTGCTCGTACTTGCGCCGATTTGTCGAAAAGTTTGATGACATAGGACATCAAATAAGTGATCTATTCAGGAAAAACGTTCAGTTTTCTTGGGCTTTCGATCAAGCCACAGTCTTTTTCACAACATATCACGCTGCTCACTACTCCGCCGATTCTCGCCCACCTCGATGTCCCCGCTCCAACTGAAGTACCCACAGATGCGAGCGCCGAATACTAACGGGGTCATGATCGAAGTATTGCGTTTGCCAGTAGACTTCTTTTCTCTGCCGAGCGCAATTGTTCTATTACCAAGCGCGACTGCCTAGCACTTGTTTGGGGAGTCAGCAAATTCCGCCCCTGCTTATATGGACGGCCTTTCACTGTTACCACTGACCACTACTCTATGTGCTGGCTTTCGAACCTCAAAGACCACACTGGGCGCCTGGTTCGCTGGGTTCTGCGCCTCCAGAAATTCACATACACTGTGATGCACAAGTTGGCCGATTACACCAGGACGCCGACTGTTTGTCTCGGTCCCCCGTCGATGGCCCAGACACTCCCACGGAGGACACAGCGACCGAAATTTTCTTGCTCTCCGCTTTTAGCCACAGTGGTGATGAGCAACAACAGGACATGTCGATAGGGGATCGTATCAACCGCCTGCATTCTGATTCGTCGGCCCGGTCACTTCTGATGTGCGCCATCGTAAATAGCACCTTATATCGGAGGAACATGTACCCCTACATGCAGGAACTACCTCTCGTCGTTCCCTCTCGTCTCCGAGCGACCGTACTCGAGTCAATACATAATGTCCCTACATCCGGCCAACTTGGTGTTTTCGGAACGTACGACCGTGTAAGGCGACGATTTTTCTCGGCCGGTCTCTACCGCTGTTAGTCGTAATGTCGCTGCCTGCGAGTAGTGCCAACGACAGAAAAGGTCAGCTTTTCGTCTTCCTTGGCTCCTACAGCCTATTGATATACCAGCCGAGCCATTTTTACGTGTTGGCCTCGACCTTCTTGGCCTGTTCCTACTTCCCATCTCTGGCAGTAAATGGATTGCCGTTCCTGTGGATTATGCGACCCGCTAGGCTATTACAAGACATCTCCCAACTAGTTGCGCTATGGACGCCGGGCACTTCTTGATGCAATACGTCATTTTACATCACGGCTCATCTTGTCAGCTCTTCACCGATCGGGGTTGCTAATTCTTATCTAATGTCATCGAAGACTTATTTTGTCCTTGTGCCACCAAACACAAGCTTACAACTGGGTGCCGTCCTTTGGCGAATGGTCGTACCGAACGCCTGAATCGCATGATTACTACTATGCTCTCAAAGTGTGTTTTATCTGATCATCGTGACTGGTACACTGTGCTACGTTTTGTCACTTTTGCGTATTGCTAGCTACTCGCGCTAAAGCACCACCGGCTACTTTTCTCTCTATCTTCTGTATGGACATGCTTCTTCCGACCTTTGCATAACTGTCGTCTGAACACGCTCGTGACGTCATTGCAACAACAGAGAAAGCACGTCAGATTGTCCGTCTTCGCTTCTCTGCGTGGGAGACATGCCAGAAGTTGTTGTGCGACACCAGCTACCGAGACATTCACTTCAATGCGGGTCACCTTTTTTTGGTCGCCTTTTCGGTGCGTTGGCCTCTCAGAAAAATTACTTTCTAGGTACTCTGGCACTAACCGTGTCCTGCAACAAGTGACAAACGCTACTTATGAAATAGCCTTGCTCGATCCTACCACTTCTACTTCCTCAGCACCGTGCACGTTTCCCATTTCAAACCACACGTTTCGAGCAACGCCCTGTGTCAGGCACCGGGTCGGGGCTTTCCCGGTCGGAAGTCAATGTCACGAGACTGCGAGCAATGTGACACAGACGACGCTGGTCACTAGGTGGAAGCGGACGGCGATTACAGTGATTGTCTTTTAAGCCATTTTGGTTGTGTAGTGGCTCGGTGAAGAGAGCTTGTCTATACATTACTGTTTACATGTCTACCCGTGGCAATATATATGTAATTTTGACTGCTCGGTACGTACCAGAATAGACAACTTGCTGCCTGCTGCTGTCGAACCTAGTAGAACGCGCAACTTGAATCACTGGTAATGTGCCATTTGGTAAGTGACCTAACAGACAACTACGGCAATGTGCCATTGCGGATGTGCCGCTTCTTAGCGAATCATCCAGAGTAGATATGTCGACAGAGGGGGTATGAAGCCTTAAGTGTACTTAGATACGTGTTGTACCTCTATGCGCCCATACACCTCTCATCAGTATTCTTCCCTCGAACTGCATCATACATCGCCTACAAGCTCATGACGCCGACTGCTAACAACCACAGGTAACGAGGCTGCGCTTGTGTTTTTGTCTACTGCGGCTACCTCTCTCGGTTTGACAACCTTGATTAACTTCGATTGTAACATTGCGTTGGGTCCACGTGTTATTTCTTCTTTCTTATCTGACTTGCTGTCCCTTCCAGGACCCCAGAGTAGGGTAGCAAACCGGAGTTTCTGCTCTGATTAACTCGATACCTTACTCTATTCCTTCGTCTGCCTCTCTCTCCCACTTTCCAACCTTTCGTGATAAAACCATGGATGCTACGACTAGCGCTGCTGTTCGATCCCCGTCGTATCCGTTCGATTTTATGTGCTCTCGGTACACATTTTGATATCACGACTCTTAGCGTAAAAACTTTGTATCATTTATTAATCTTTCAGCAAAAGCGGGACTTCCCTTAATAGTCTGTGGTAAAAGCGCGATTAAACGTTTGGTGTCATATGAAAGCATTGCCGTTCTTTTTGATGACAAAGGCGACGGGGAAGCCCTAGATGGAGCGACGATGAATACTCCCTGTGATGTGGCACACCCATAGAACGCCTGTTGCATGAAGTTTCTCGAAGTTAAACAGATGCGCAAAAAAGTTGCGTAACTTATCAGTACTTATGGCTGACTTAGATAGCCTATGCTGATTACAGAGTAATAAGACGCGAAGCAGCGTGAAGATCATGACAGGAAATAAACGTCCGTGAAGTAACGTGACGTGAAAGCAGGACTGATGTTCTCTCTTGTCGCGATACTAGTTCACATTGTTTCGCCTGCTAGAAATCCGCAAAAACAAAGATAGCAACTTCGTTCCGTTGCTTCGTTAAGCAATCCTCGCGGACGTAATCAGCAAGCTTATACAGCTCTAACCACGATCCCTCAAGTACACTGTGTGGTGTACCCGGATGCAACTGTAAATTCACAAAGATTCATCTCCTTCGTAAAACCTACTGCTGCCGCAGTAAGTATACAAGCAGCTATGCCGCCGATACGCCGCATGATTTGTTGCTAGAACTACAAGCCACACATGATGCCTTCGAGTCTCTCAGAGCGTTACCAAATATTGCGGAACCTACTATCTACACTCCCTCTCTCTATGCATTGAAGGAACTGAAGAAAGTTGCAAAGGCATTCCGAATGTGCCAACAAATGCGTAGGCTAAACAAGTCGTCCCACTTCGGCATTGCAGTGCATTGGATTCATGGAGACAGAGGGAATCCGTTGAACAACATGACCGACCAAATCGCTCACTCGCCATGTTTATGTGACACCTCACGAGTCGCCTTCATTTCCGACCTCCCAAGCTCTGCTCCAAGCGGAGAAGTTCTTTCTGTGACGAGCCGCACGTGCATCTACAACCGCCGTATGTCTGCTTCCTTCCCTGCTATTTTCTACGGGTGGAGAAAGTTTGCCTTCGCAGGCTTCGGAATGGGGTGGCCCTGACACCTGCTGCCGCCTGCGCTTGGAGATGTGGAAGTGACTGCCCGAAAACGTGTCTTAAGTGTCCTGCACCTGTGTCTACAGCATATATTCGTCACCTTTGCCGGCTGGGCCTTCTCGTACTCAGGGCACAATAGGAACAAAACGCTCATAGAGGTGGAACCAAAGCCCAATGTCTTAAGAACCACCACCACCACCACCATCATCATCTTCATCATCATCATCGTCATCATCATCAACAAGATCATCACATCATCATCATCATTATGATAGTTCTCTAAGACATTCATCTTAGAGAACTATACCGGTTGGATAACGGACAACAAATTCGCGCTAATTCATTGCTGCACCATCTGCCTCACACTGGGCTGCATGTGTTTATTTGATGACCTTTCGTTTTCCTACTACGCATGCCTTGATTGAAAAAAAAAAAAACTTTACTCCGGCTTAACATAACAAATTAACAACGAAAGTGCGCAAGACTAACCGTGACTCCCTGGCGGATGTTTACAAGGACGTGTGAGACGAGTAGACGAGTAGACTGGACCTCCCTTCATTTGGGTCTGTGTATACATAAGATGCCCCGTGGAGAAACGTCTATATCCTTTTGCTGTTAACTTCTTAATTTAAAGCAAACATTTTTGTAATCAATCATGAATTGACGCGGCTTTCGGAACATTTTTGCATACATATGCCATGCAGCACGTCCCGCTAATATTCGGAAAGATATACCACGACCGTGGAGAGAAGCAGATAGTTGATGAATGAAGGAATGGCCGAAAGAAGTTCATGAAATCGAACACGTCTCTTATTTTTAAGGCATACAATGACAAGAAAAAAAAAAGCAGCAAGGGAATAAAAGAAGCAAATAAAGCAATAAATACTTTTATTTTTCCTCCCGTTAGAAGAAAATCTACACGTCGACCAGTTATTCAAGTGGCTTCGGTAGTGGTTTCACAGGTCACAGAGCAAGAGAGCTTATTTACAAAAAGGTGGAAATAGTGCAATGTTAAAACACACTGGATGGAGAGCATGAGATATTTAGCATTGCCTCATTGACTAAGTCCTGCAGAGGTCATAAACTGCAGTGGTGCTCTTGTGGCTTTCTGCCAGTGGGGGGTAGCCAACCGGTATCGTTATTGATTGACTTCCTCACTTCTCTTTTATGCCCCCTTCTTTTTAGATGACGGCAAAAAAGCCAGCCGAGCGAGCGCGCTCCAGCCAATCACCGCGCACTGAACCAGAAATTGGCTCGCATCTTCTCTGTAAGCTAGAGAAGTGGGACGGGAGAACAAGCCGGGAGCTTTGGCGAATTGGTAATTCATATTAAACTTGCAAAGGCGCGCTATGCAGCGAGGGCACAAGCAAATTACTTTTGTTGCACTTGTTCCTTCGCTTGTTTTTCTGTCTGTAGCGTGCTTTTGCGGGTTTACTATAAATCGCAAGGGGTGGAAAAGGGTTGTTGAAAACCTACTTCAAAAGACAAAGATAAAGCTGACTGATTTCGATGCATTTCCATTACTGCGCAGATGAGAAACCGTCACGTTCAGTTTTACAGTTGGTGAAGGGATGTGATGGAAACGGTAAAAGAGACATGCGTTTTCTTCGTTGTGGAGTAGTCGCAGTAGCGAAGAAGGAACGACTCCTGCAAGTGTTCCATGAAAGCGTAAAATCAGACGTTCGGCCGGTCTTCTGCGAGCTGTCCGTAACAAACTGTGACGCCTGCATAACTTTAATATCGCGCGCTCTTCCTCAGCGTAGCGACAGAAATAATTCGCTTCCCGTATTGGATTCGTTCATGCGAATTTTAAGTGCGACGGCTGCAGCTGGGTCAAAGGAAATTGAAGCAGTACGATCTTCCGATCTAGCAGTAGGCAAGTTGCAGCTCCGAAACGATTGAACGCATGAGTTTGGAGTCAAAGGAACGCGAAGCGAATGCAAATAAAACCAGATTCGACGACTGTTTCGGTTAGTCGGATTCGGGCAAAATTTAGCTTGCGGAAGAATGATTACGTTTTGTGTGTTCATCTAACCCGATTTTATTAATAAGGGAGCCAACACGTAGATGTTATTTTAAAAACTTCTGTTTAGACGTACGAGCACGGGAAGGCAGGCTACGTCGGAGCTAGTTATCAGCAAACTTTAGATTCATTACGCAATAAAAATAAAATAAAAAAGAAACAAAGAAGAAAATGTCAAAACATATGTACCAGCACCAAAGTCCTCTATCTACAGGTCAAGAAGCGAAGGGTTCCGTACAAATTTCTTCAAATATAAGCACGAGACCACCGCGAGATCAGGTCGTTAAAAACATCCAAATGCAAAATACAAAGCGGTAAGGTCATCTATAGGCAGTTCATAACAGTAGTCGCCAGTAAAAAAAAAGAAAAAAAAAGAAAATAACCCCGAAGGGAACTTACCACATTCCTTTGCTTATCACCGTACGACAATGGTCCAAGCACTTTCCTCCATGTGAGAGGACGCCTGTAAAGGGTGTTCAAATGATCACGCAGGCGAGTCAGTCATATTGAGTACATGATATAATATACTCCACAGAGTTGTCTACATATACCGTAGATGGATTTATGAGTTGCTCTATCATTAGGACTCGTTTACGAACAGTGCTCAGTGCTCCAAATGCGATAGGCGGAGCGCATAGCTAGGGGCGCTTGTTGTGCCACCGGTGGATGCTTCGAGTTTTCGATTAATTCGACCCCTCTTTGCTACCCGCTAGCCTCCTGGTTAGCTCAGGTGTATACAGCGACCCCCTCCGGAAAGGCGTTGTTCAAGGAAAAATTCGTGGGGCAGGTCGAATTTTCGTTAAACTGCGCGTTTACCTGTGTGCTTCGTAGCAATGCCCTAACGTCGGGCGGACGTAAAAAATATCACTTTCGAGTGCTTCGTGTGGAGGAGGAAGACATACGAGCGAATAGCTAATCGCGACTCCGGCCTAGCCTTTCCGGATCGTACCCGCCATGGTTGCTCAGTGGCTATGGTGTTGGGCTGCTGAGCACGAGGTCGCGGGATCGAATCCCGGCCACGGCGGCCGCATTTCGATGGGGACGAAATGCGAAAACACCCGTGTACTTAGATTTAGGTGCACGTTAAAGAACCCCAGGTGGTCGAAATTTCCGGAGTCCTCCACTACGGCGTGCCTCATAATCAGAAAGTGGTTTTGGCACGTAAAAACCCCATAATTTAATTAATTTAAATTTCCGGATCGCCTGCCTGTGACGTCACAAGTTGCTTCAAGGAGTGGCTAGGGCTGCCTGATAGTTGATAATTGAGGAAAGGGATTGCAGAATTTCTGAACATAAGAACAAATTCAACGGGTGAAATTCGAATGTTTGTTCAGTTATCTGGTAAAATTCAACCAAATATGCATTGCCGCGAAGTCTCGTCGTCGTCGCCCCTTGGTTTTTGCACGAGGGGTTTGTATCGAGAGCAAAGCTTGGTGTTCAAACTAAGATCTAGCTTGGGCGCTCGTTTAATTTTCGCATTCAGGGTACGTATCCACAAGATGTCTTGATGCAAAAACAGTTCGCAAGAGTTGATGCCAGCCAGTCACCGTGCTGCACATATCATTGGCGTAGGCGGCCAACCAATGACAAACACTTGCAGACCGCAAGCTTGTGAATTAGGTCCCAGACGTTTAGAAAGCGTAGAGATACTGTCGCTACGCAGCCGCTGAACAGGTCAGAACAAAATTTAATACGTCGCCTTAGCACTCTGCGGTGCTCCATCTACAGTCCAGGATCAGGATTGCTGACGTGTTAATGATGATTCAACAATATATCTATTCTCTGGTGAAATTATCTTATTTCGTATTTTTCTTCACATATTTAACATTTTAGATATCTGGCCCTTCGGTGGCCCATTGTCCCAGTATAATAATTATGTGGTAATAAAAAGCTGCAACAGAGATAATGACGTTTTAAGCGTTTTACAATTTTTTACAAAACTTCTGATCTCGCAATTTCATTTATTTATGAGCAATATGTTAGCAAAGGCTTGGAAAGATAAACAAAGTAGCAGTCCCGCACGAAAGGCGAAGAATTGATTGGGATAGCAAATTAGTGGACAGCGATACAAAGTGACGATAGTAGTTTTATCGCACGTACTAACTTGTAAACATAAGCATGTTAACTAAATTAGCAGGCACGGTGTCACGCGCGCACAAGCAAACATGACCACATCTCTCTCGATGGCCGCGGAAACTCGCTGTCAGAACGCTGCAGTGACGAAGCGCAGCAGCAGCAGTGAGCGAATTGACCTTTGTGCTGTGTATCGCATTAACGCGAACTATGCCGCTAAAGCACAGCGCGCGGCGGATTCTGTCCCCGTCGTAGATGGTTTTCAAGATACAGCAGCCCGGGCGGGCGCGGCTGCCCAGGCCGTACCGAGTACAACGCCCCCCCCCCCCCCCCCCCCCTCCCTTTCTTCGCAGAAGGGCTGAAATTCGGGTCAGTCGTCACATAGTTGAAAGAAAAAAACCAGTCACAAAAGACCAGAAGCGTACTACATCGGTGTATTAGGTGACGACTGCATTAGTACAACCTCGGTGTGCTTACTTGAAAAAGAATTTGCTTTTTTAGGTCCGTCAGGATAGACTTAATAACTTGTCGTTTCATGCTCTGTAATTAGTGATCCTGTTGTTGAGCATGCTCTGCTGGCCTTGCTGGGACTATGCCATTTGTAATAAAGCTCAGTTGATAGTCCAGTCGTTGTGGTGTGAACCGCTCTTCTTGTCTTTTGTCTTTTGTGACTGTTTTTTTTCCTTCGTCTATCCCTATCCTCCACTCGGAGCCTTGCGCGCGACGGAAGACGGCGCGCTTCCTCCCCGCGTTCCCCCGTTGAGTACGCGAGACTGAGCCGTGATCTCTGGCTCACCCTCGCACGCTTTCACTCGAACATACAGCATACGGCGTGCGGCGATGATTTTATCACCCTTGGACTTTATAAGCAACCTCACGGTGACGGTGACGCCGATGGCAGAAAGGCATCGCAAGTGTCAATATAATTGCTACCGTAATAACAACTGGGTCTCTTCCACCGCCAGAGTGTCACCATTTGGCAAAGCATGTTTTTTACTTGTCTAACGGTTTAAATAGGCGAACATCAATATCTGAAACCCATCGAAATACGCGGAACATGAGCAAGCGAATTTCGCGCCTAAATTTGCAGAACCTTTTTCTATCCAGACAAAGTTCACCGTTGTAAACTTGGGGATATTTCAGTGAAAGAAAAAGCACCCAGAGACGCTCCTAATAATACATATTTTATTGAGATACCAATTACACGGACACTCCATTCGCATCTTAGGCGTCGCCGCTGGCGTCCCCGTTGCCGTAATGCACCGTATAAAGTCTAAGGGCAATAACTCCGTCGCCGGGTGCCGTATGCTGTATGTGCGAGTGAACGCATGCAAGGAGAGCCGACGATCGCGGTTTAATCTGGCGCGCGCGAGGGAGGAAAGCGGAGAGCAAACGCGCCTTCTTGCGTCGCGCGAAAGGCCGTGGGGGGACGGGAGGGAGGGCGGCGGCGTTGCGCTCCGGCAGCAACTGCGTATTTCGCGACCGGCCGCGAGGTGAACTGACGATCGCGCTCGATCTCGCGCGCGAAAGGGAGGCAAGCGGGGAGGCGGCGCGGGAGGGAGAGGGGCGGCTTCTGCTCCACCACCAATTGCGTACTTCGCACGCGCTGTGTCTTGAAAACGATCTGGAGACGGCTCATACCTCTGTGCGTGGTGTGTTCTCGCCGCTCACATTGCGTTGAAGCAGTAGACAGCACGAAAGTCACTTTGCGCGCTGCTACTGGAGCGCTTATTCGCGCAAGCGCTTTGACAGCGAATGTCTGCCTTTCATCGAACGTGATGTGTTCATGCTTGATTGTTGCGCGCTAGCACCATTCTTGTTAATTCAATTAGTAAGCTGATGCTATCAAGTTTACGTGGCCGATAAAACTACTATCCTTCCTTCTTATAGCTGCTTACTAATTTGCTATCGAAATCGGTGCTTCGCCTTTCGGACGAAACTGCAACTTTCTTTAAAAAAATCATAATGACCATGCAACAGAAGTTTATTGCGTTTACAACTAATGCGCTCCCAAAATGATTAAATAACGCATGGTTGCACGATGCTGAGTGAGCCCCTTAGTAACGTAGGCCCCGAGGAGCGCAGAATATTCTTGAAAGTAAAAAGCGTTGAAAAGGCAACCGTAAGACACAGCGACCTAATACCCAGTGAGGACAGTGAGTTATCTCAACAGCATATATGGGACACTCATAGAGCAGGAATGTTCGATATTTCACTCGCTTTTAAGTACACTCGGAGTGAAAAGTTGCCAAATTGCGGGATCTGCGAAAAAAAGAAACGCTGCATACTTTCCGTTGGCATACTTTCCGTTGGCACTTTGGTATTAGAGTTGTCAGCGTTTATGGTATGTATGTGCGAGCCACATTGCGTTTAAGGTTTTCAGGGTTAAGGTAATAAACGACAACGAAACTCAAGGTTTTCTCAGATCCAGCGGTCTGTAAACTTTGGGCGCGAATATAGATGGACGTAACCATGAATAAAAGTTCCGCAATGCTGGTGGTATCGATCAAAGAAATGCTGATCACCTTCTGAAATTGATTTAGTCCTCCCCTTCAAGCTTTTTGGAGACACAATTTGGATAATTTGGGTAGTGTATTATGCCTGGAGAAAACCGAAACGGTAATGTTTCCTTTCGGCAAACGGCTTCTACGGAAATCCACAAGGTGGAGGAAGTTCCATAGAAGGGACAAATTGCAATTCGGCAGACAGTATCAGAAAGCTACAAAGGAAAACGGGAGCCCATACTCTATCTAAAGCGGATATATATATATATATATATATATATATAGATACAGGGTGTTTCAGCGAACACTTTCGAAGGTTTTGCAGGTTGCCTGGGGCTGATAGCTCAATTCTAGTTTATGAGCCGATCTGCTCGAAGAGGCGGACTCTACTCGCACAAAAAATGGAAATGCAAAATCAACTAATTAACAAGAATAAATTAATTAACTTTTTTATCTAATTATCGTATGACCCATACGATGATTTATTGGTCAGCCACTTGCTCCTAAAGTTCACGTACGATGTGAACCCATATTGCAGCTTCTGACATATCGTCCTCTTCGTTCTCTCCTTGTGTCCAGAGATCTTCACTTGACGGAGTTCCTTCATAATGGCTTATCGTAAAAGGAACACTAGGTGCAAAGAACGTGGCACAACCTAACTTATATAAATAATGGAAATGTATTGCTAGAGCCACGAAGAGGCTCAAAGAGCATCAAGTTGAACAAATGATACGTTTAATCAGACCACATCTCTGCGTCGATAACAGGGTCTAAATGAACTGCCGAACAAGCCACCTTTTCACCGATGTTAGGAAGGTACCGTTAGTTAAAGAAATAGGACAATCTGTAATGACTGATAGCGCTGGGCGTGTATAAAACAGAACCGCACAGGGGCGGGATGTTACAACGGTACGAGCGCGAAAAAAGAAAGCTTGTGAGCAAATTAGCGGGCTATGTCCTGCCTTTACGCTGTTTGCACCCAAGGAACCAATCAGGCAAATAAGAAAGGTGGAAGTCGTAGTACAGATTAGTGAGGTGACACATTTATCGCCGTAAAATGATAAGCAAACGTAGCGCATGAAAATGAATTTAAACCGAATTTCGTTCACCAAATGTATTATGTGCATTTCAAAAATTGTACGTTCTATTTGTACCTTCTATCATTTCGGTAGCATCTACTCTTCAGAGGTAACAGGAAAATGTGGACCGGCTACTATTCTCATTCTTGCAGTCTCTGCTCAGCAAATTTATTCACCGGCACATTGCGCACGTCTACACAATTTCTATCTTGCGGAGACCGGCCACTATTTCGGAGGATAATGCCTGGCATCCTGTTAAGCACGCTGCAACCCAGAATCAAGGCGAGCACTCAAAGGCTCTCTCTCAGGATGATTAGGCATGGCCCGAAAGAAGAAGAAGGAAATCATGCTGACGACTACAGACTATAATAACAACTCGTGCCCGATGACTCTGGAGCAATCACAATTTATTGAAATTAAGTACAGAAAGCATTCGCCAGGTGTAATACTTAAACATTTGCGCAGACATAAGAAAACTGGTTGCTTTGGCGAGTGAAACTGAAAGTGTTCTCATAAAGGAATTAGCAGTGATGCACCAGGAACTTCTTACTAAGAAGGAAAACACTGCATTCTCTCACGATACTAGCGTTGGAGGCCGTGCATATATACCATACAGTGAATGTATAGACATGGCACTTCTAAAACAGTTGAGGAGACTCTGAGTGATTGCTCATGCGTATCATGCGTAAAGGAGATGAAAATGTAATTGAAACTTACCGCTCGAAAAGCGCATTTTACGCTTCTGTTAAATGTCGTGCTATGATGTCGTGTGTAGCGCACGGTATTATAGGAACCATTCTGGGTAGTAGTGCGTTCGTCGGCCAGGTATGAGAAACTATATTTCGTCGTTTTCTTATAGCTCCAAGGAATGTATCTCATGGCGCTGACTAAAAGGGAATCACCGTGATAGTTGTTAGTACACCCTCAGGTGGCTGCCTTTTGCAGTTGACTAGAGACTAGCGAAGTAGGTTAGTAAGGGCCCCAGGTGGTCAAAGTTAAAAAGAGTCCTCCCCTGCGGCGTGCCTCATAATCTGATCATGCTTCTGAGACGCAAAACACTAACCCTTAATTTGTACCTACCCTAATGGTCCACTGTCTTTATATTACTTTCTCTACATGCGTCAATAATGCTGTCTGCGAACGTGAAACAAAATATGCACACAGGCATTTCTTTTGCGAGAGTATGAAAGGGGCAGTTTCTAATCCGGATGGCGGTATAGCCTCTAGAGGGAATATAGGTTTTGCTTCATGAACATGGTCTGCGCGGGTCGAGATATGAGGAGCGGGAAGAATGTAGGCTCAAGCAAATGGAATGCTCCTATCGTAAAGGCTATGGAAGAATGACAAGCGTGTCAGTTTCCTGTGCGTGTCAAGAATAGGGAGGCTGAGTAATATCTTCAACGCGGGCACACTTTTATGGCTAGAATATGAAGATAAAATTAACCGCGCAGCTTTATTTTGAATTGATTCGAGTAGATTCGAGATATTACAGTGAGTGGGGTGCCAGATTAAGGATGCATATTCTAAAGGGGGCCTGTAAGAGAACTGTATGAGTAAAGTCTAGTATCTATGTTCCCATATTACAACACAAACAAAGGCGAACGGGACCAGGCCGACGCCATCATAACGAAAGCATACAAAACAGCGCTTCACCTGCCGGCCAGCACCTCGACAGAGAAGCTGCTGGCTCTCGACTCCACAACCTGTTCGAGGAGCTCAAAGAAGCACAATTAGGGTAGCAGCTACTGAGACTCCAGCAGTCCACCACGGGCAGAAAACTCCTAAAAAGAACTGGGGCACAAAGAAATTGAAAGGGAAGAACAAAGAACGGCAAACGTACCCGATGAGTATCGCAGCACCATCAAGGTAGGGTTCCTGCCAAGAAACATTGACCCGAATTTACACACAGCCAGGCGTAACGCTAGGGCAAAATATGTAGAAAAATACCTAGCTACCAAGGCGAACACGGTATACACGGACGCCGCTGTATATCCTCGAGAACGAAGGAAAACAGAACAAAGAGTCGCCGCGGCAGTAATAGACTCGGACTATAGGGAAATCGCTTGCGCGTCGGCACGGGATTGTACGGTAACCGAGGGAGAGGAAATGGCTGTTGTTCTAGCAGCTGTGGAGGACTACCGCACAAATAGATCCCTTATAATTCTAACAGGCTCCAAGAAAGCATGCCGAAATTACACTAACGGCAGAATCGGTCAAAAAGCGCTCCAAATCTTCCTCCGCACTGGCCGACAGAATAAACGCATTAGACACACCATCTTTTGAGTACCGGGGCACACTGAGATTGAGGGCAACCAAAGGGCTGATAGGATCGCTCGCGAGCATACAAACCGAGCGTACCTACACAGAGGTACTGAGAATTTCATGACAGTGATACCAACGTACTCTGGTATACTAAATTACCATAGAGGGATGAGGATCAAATATGCCCCGCCCCACAATACACTCACTCAACAACCGCAGTTTACTGGCGAAAACTGCAGATAGCAACTTTCCCAAACTTTGAGAATTTCCAAAGCTTCCCAAATTTTGAGTATTGAGAATCAGGCTATTTTCATTACGAAATGCTATAATGTGAGTGTACAGAATGCGTTCCCGTAAGTTGCAACAGACAGATGTCAGTTACATAGGTCTGTAATTATTAGGGTCTGCTGCATCACCAGATATAAGTACCAGCATTACTAATGCTGATTTCCAGCCTTTCGGCGAGCATCCTGTATTTAGGGATTACCGATATACTAGGAATGACAAAAAGACGGACAGTGCGAGATTAATTTAAAAGTTTAGCACTTATACCGTCTGGGCCTGGGCTGAGTTTATGAGGAAGCCTGTGAATTGCATGAGAGACACCATGTTCCGATATTATAATGGATAAAAAGGGAATCGAATAGATGGTTGTTCCTAGCATGTGACTGCCACCAAGCGGCAGTTCTCTAGTGAAAACTTCAGATAGGATTTCGCGAAATTGCTCTGCGCTGTCTCTTGAGTTAAGCACGGCTCCGCTTTTGGAACTTTTACGGAAGCTGTCTGATACGGTTTTCGGTTAACTATTTGCGAAAACTTTTTCGGGTTAGTTCTTATCCTATTGAGAAGAGTGCAATTAAAAAAAAAACTTGCCTTTAGCTTCGACAACTGCAGTTTCTGTATAACGCGCTAAGGTTTTGTAACCTTGCCAGACTTCTAGAGAATTTGTTCGGGCAGCTTTCCTGAACGTTCTTTTTTCTTGTTTATGCATTTCTTTACTTTGCGGTTGAACCGTGGATCGTTCTGCCGTGAGATGATGGTTATTTTTTATTATTGCAAAGAGTTTGAAGTTCTTTGAGTTTATTGCACAACTAGCCCCAGTTATAATTTACCGTTCTGCTTTGAAAAGTGTTTGCAAAGTCGGCTGTAAATGAGGCTAAGATACCAATAATTCTGTCAGTGTAAGAGCCTGCGTAGTTGAGAATAGATTTTTTCACTATGTTTTATTCGGCAGGTTTCAGTGAAAAGCAACACTGCGCCATCTGCCAGAACCGATCACTTATCGGTTCTGGTAGATGTGTCGCAGCAAAGCCTTCATGATTCGTTAAAAGAATGTCTAGTACATGCGTAGTCACCCCGTGCTGGTTCCCACACTACTTTTGTTTGTAGAAAATTAACACATTCATATCTGTGGCTATTTGCCTTCAAGGACGACGTTGACCACTCGATAACTGGGTAATGAAAGCCACCGCCCCCCCCCCCCCCTTTCCTTTCCTTACGAAAAACGAAAAAGAGATAGGTCAAGTGCAAGTTCGTTGTCTGTGACGTCACCGGAAAGGCACGTTTCTGTATCTATTACTACATCTGTTCTGCTAGAATGTACGAGCTTTTATAGTGCGTCAGTTTTGTAATAAAGGCTCTGGAAATTTGCCAAGAGCAACGAGACAGCATGTGTGGGCTAAACTTACGCCTTTCAGTTGGTTTTCGTGAAGTACTGGAAGGAGGGTTTCTTGCAGCAACCTGTACACATTATTAGTGACCTAGTCATACCGCTAAACAGAGCCTTTGACAATGCAGGGTGGTAAAACGAGTAGAAAAGCGTTCGTTTTCTTCACGATTGCTCTTAGCAAAGTCGCGCAATTTCGTGCGAGTCAACTGTACATTGGGAGAAAAGACATCCTCTAACACCACTCCAGGGGACTCTAGGTTTTTCAGTATGTGGGAGTTTTGTAGAACTTCCGGTTTTCATTTAAAGTTGACGAATTTAATAATTATATGCCGGTGAAAACGATTACGGCGCTGACCAAGATGATGGACGTGTTCAATGTCGTCAAGGTTGATCTTCAAGTGAGATGAAGAAAATTCCCTCACAATGGCTTCGGATTCGATACATCCTTCGGGGCCTTCTTCGGTTGTACCCTTGATTATAAGGTAGTTCCCTTGTTATAAGGTATATTCTGTTACTTATGTCGTCCCCGACCTGAACAAATTCTTCATTTGCTCTTGACATGTTCATCTTAACTTCCTGGAGAGAACTTTTGACGGCGCCAAAGTGCTTCTTGATTTGCGGTAAACTATAAATTCTGTTTCTTTTTCAATAGCGGTGACCCGGCTATTTAAGCATGCAATTTACTGGTTTCCTTGCTTTCTATGGATTGACATTTCTTCGCGAAACTCTTTCAGATAGGTCAGGGCGTCCTCGATCCTGGACCCGAGGTTACTTTCCACGCCTCCAGCTCGAAGTAAGAGCAGAGCAAGAGAAATTCACAGAGAAGTTTGTGAGGGTCTAGGACCAAGCGCGCGAATAAAGCTTGAACTATCATGACAAAGTTCAAACTGTGGCTGCGTCACAAAAATTGCTCGGGGTTAATTGAACAACTCAAAAGTACGTATGCCCTACCTAAGGCAGGCAAAGGAACGATTTAGCACGTGCTGCTTGTGGCCGCAAATTCCAATGAGTTCATGCTATGCTGGTCTTCTTTCTTTAGCTCCAGGTGGCCCTGCCTCAGACAGCGGTGATACAGGCTCAGGGGAATCTGCTATAGAACCCAGATAATCTTCAGGCAATGCAGAGCCTCGGTGACTGATGACGGGCGGCCAGGCAGCACACGGCGACAAGCACGAGTAAACCCATTGCATGAAAACGCGCAACTTAGCAAATGCTGCTTCTGGCAGCAAATTTCATGACGGTTGAAATAAGTATTCAGCCTGATGATCTCCGTGAATTTGATACCACAGGTAAGTTAGATCATTTCGCACTTTGAATGTCGTTCCTTACTGGAGAGCTTCGAAATAATTCCGACCACCTGATGTTCTTCTTCAAGGTGCACGTTAACCTCGTACAACTAAGAAACTACAGAGAGCCCAAACCGCCTTCCTCTATGTCAGACCCGCGCTGCGTGAGCGCCAACTCCAGCGTGGCGATGCAAGACAGGACTTGTCTTGTTATTTGCGCACTGTCAACCTCTTGGTGACACCGACCATTATTTGTTGAGGTGTCATGAATTTTATTCTAAACGCAAAGTGTTAACGGAAGAGCCCAAACGTAGAATGACTTGCCACAGTTTCACAAGTAACATTTTGTTCCCGTGAGGACATGGGATACTTAGGGGGGAAGCGTTCTGGCTTCTCCTCAATTTCCTTCACGACACAGGGTTGTAGAGGGAACGGTGAGCCATGTGGCTCAACGCGTTAAGCTTGCAGAAACACGATTTCTTTTTCTAGCAATTGAATAAATACCATGTTGACGCACGAAGGGCCACGCACGACAATGGTGAATGCCTCCACAATCTCGCACGCCCGCTGATCTGCGTGCCTCTTGATGCCGGTGAATTCCTTAAATTTTGGGCTGCATCCACGTGACCGGCAATGCAAATCAGTAACTGCTGTCACTTGATTGTCGCTCTATGTTGAACGACGCTAACACGGCACGTGTCGACGGTAGAAAAAAGGACGGAGCGACATCAGCTGGCGCAGCCAGAAGAACCAGAGGTCCCACACCAGAGGTCTGCCCAGGCTCGTCTTCACCTCTAGACACAGCGCGCCTCGTACAGCTGCAGCGTATGTTTCGTGATACGCCCAGCGATACATCCTGTGCCATGAACGGGAGTGTTCGTAACTACGCCCCGCACGTCAACGAACGCTATGGTCGGCATTGCGCTGTCAACGACGTTCACGCCAGCACCATGGACGCATCACTGGCGTTGCTCACATAGCAGCACCATCAGGGTGCCTCGATAGTACACCTCTCTCCGCTTACATCTGGTCTCCACTCCGTCTGCACGCCGCATCCATCGGAGCACAAGACAGCGCTGTGCCAACGCCTCCTAGATAGCACAAGCCCTGCGCACTTTGATCCATGACGTCTTGCTACCTTGCCTGACTGCCATAGAATGGGATGCTCGCGAGTAAGGCGCAGAAATTTCGACGTCACTGCTTTCGTCACGCCGACATTGACACCAGAAATTTCGCTCCAAGTAATATTACGTCATAAAGTAGAGCGCCCAGGGCTGCTAACTAGGAGGCGTTTGCTGTGCGTGCGAGATCAAACCGCATCGACATCGTGGTACGGCGTTGCTCTCATTCATGACGTAGAAGCTTGCGCAGCCTCTTACCAGCTGAGGTGAAGCCGGTGTTAGCCCACTGTTCACCGCTGAAATAGAGCTTTCTCGGCTGGAATCCACTCACAGATTAAGTGCCTTTGCTGTTCATTTGAATGCCAGGTTAATTAGTAAATAAGAGTTGTTCATTTCCCGGCGAAAATACCTTAGGCTGAGTACTGATAACTTAATCTCTAATATTATTTTCCAAGGTGTTCATGCTTTATCCTAAAACCTTTCCATCGATCATCTGGGTAGGCCAGAGTATCTGTAACCTACCTCCATCTGTACAAACACGTCATACTACTGTTCTTTCAACATCTTCACGGGAAAGGGGGTGGGCGGAGCAAGTACTACGCAGCGCTATGGGCTTGTAAACGAGTTTGACCGAGGTGGCCTTGCATTTATCGCGATGTGTGTCCGATGTATTGTGACCCACTCCTTCGCTGTTGTACAGCAGCTGTGTAAGGAGACGGATTTTGTGAAGATAGCAAATCAGCGGCCACTTGTGGCGTACTTACCTCTACAAATGCTTGCTACGGAAGACTCTTGAGATTTATGACACATGTTAAGGAGGACACACGCAAAGTTGTGATGAGGCATGTGATAGGATGTAGCACGAACATTTTTCAAACCTCTGACGTCGCATGCATGACAGTCTTTGACGCCAACGACCAAATCGAAGAAAATAAGCAACTATTATGAATAACACAGCTCCATGATACATAATGCAAAGGGGTAACACGTGCTGTCACGGACACAGGAGAAGCGGACAACACGAACGCAGACTATCAACTATCAACTGAAGGAAGCACTGAGGTGAAAAGAAGAAAGAAGACACAAAACTCATCTGCGCATGCCCGGAAATGGTAGCACCACATGTCAATCGGGTAAATGTGCCGGTCTACGTGAGAGGTAAGCGTTAAGGCACTTGATCTCTTCCTTATGTAAGGCAATCGAAGGCTGACTCACGCACGCACTTCCCCCATTATTGATATGCCATGTCTCGACCATAAGACGCGTACCTTCATTCCTATGCCTGTACAATATCGCGCGTTCATCTAACTCAGGCATGCAGTTACAATCTTGGCAGTCTTGGCAATGCAAAGAAAGACTAGAAGGCGATCCACCGGTTAACGATCTTTTATGTTCCATTAGCCTCCATTAGATACACCGCCCCGTTTGCCCTACTTAGAAATGGCCACAGCTAAGGGGAACTTTATATACGACGCCCATACAATAGTCAGTAGAACTATTGTACTTCACTGGAGAAATATCTGTTCTTTTCTTGAATTTCACCTGCTCCTTTTTTCTCTGCTTTACCCGCCTTACCCCTTCTTCGCATTTTGAATCCTTACCAACCAGCTCAGCTTTCTGTTGCTCTAAGCACCATGATACTTGCTCCAACACGTGTGGCGCTACCTGTGATCATGCATGTCGTTGTATATCTTTTTGTTAGATTCTACATTTTTATATACTTCTGTTTCTTTCCTTTTTACGCTGTTCAATAACGTGGTGACCTGTAAGTGATGCGATAAGTTTTGCGTAAATAAACACTGCCCGAGAAATCCGCCCTAAACGTCATCTACGCGCCATACCTTCAGCTATCTCCAATAACAACAAAAAACGCGTTCCGGCTAGGCGAAACTTCGCCTTACACGCGCTCGCAAAATGCAGTTCCCTCATTGAACGCCTACTCCTGTGCACCCCGCCGAATCCAACTGCGTGAGGTCACTCGCCGTGCGCTGAGGCCTCGTCAGTGTACGAGGAGTTGAGGGAGCTATTATGTAAGCCGTCGTCTTCTTCACCACGAGTTTTCATCCCACGCCTCAGCGATCCCCGCCGACGGCTCGAATCGCGAGCGAAACGACACCCGCTGTTATTCTCGACCATGCGGTAGCCACCGCCGCGCTCTTACCAAATAAAAGTGTCCGAACGAGCGCATGCCATGTCAGCCATCATGACGTCGTCCTACACACAGTTTCCTGGCAACAAGCTCGCCCAACAAGGTTGCATCCTTCCAATTAACCTTTCTTGGTGCCTTTCTGCCCGATCACGGTCACTACACCGCGACCGCCGTATCACTTTCTGTTCCTACCTTTCTACAAGGCGTAACACCGCTGCGTAGTTGGCGCCCACGATAAAACGGCGGAGTTTTCCTACAATCTTCTTTCCGCGTAAATCTTCAGCCATGTAATGCACGCGATTGTCCCAAGGGCACGTTTTTTTTTTTTTGTTTTTATCGCGAAATTGAAGCCTCAGCCTTCGCCCGAGAAGTTTGGGCGATTTTTAGGAGCCTTTCGCGAACCGGAAATTGAAACTCACGCGAACCTTTATGTAAGAAAGGACGAAAACACGGCGGCCTTTATACATATGTTTTTTTTTTCTTAAACACGATACGCGCAAAAGACACGGAAACGGATAGTGCGATAACTTACATCGTTATTCCTGACGTGGAGGAACTGAAAAAAAAAAGAAAGAAAATCGCGGATAACGCAGTTCTGCGGTTTTATAAAGAACCTCGCAACTCAATTGCGGAAATCTTGTTTTCGTTAAGCTTTTACCGATCCCAGTTCTTTCCAGGTCAACACAATTCCTAGCAGCACGTGCCGTATATCAGAAGCATTGAGGTTATGAAAGCGGAACACGGCCGCGGTAGCGTATCCCGCTTCCTTGTTTTTGACCTTGAGCTGCTATACGATCTTCGCTAGGGGTTAAAACAAAATAATAATTTAAAGAGACAGCGCATGCTCATCACATAAAAGTGCGGCTGAAAGGGTTCGCGTTACCAAGCTCAGCTCTGTCTTTCACAAAGCGCCGCCCTCGTACCCGTTATTGCCTATGAATCTTACACACTTTTACGAGCTTAAATTAGTAAGAAACTATAACTACAAGCATTGCGTTCCAGCCAATTTTTAACGACAGCGCAGAAAGACGAGACACAAGAAAGTGACGGGTCAAGCGCTGTCCCTCTGTAGTGTCGTTTGCACTGTCCTAAAACATGCAGTCACGCCAACTCGCAAAACCTTCCATTCTTTTGCATTTCATGCCTTCCCGAATGTTTTGTGGTTACCGCTGATGGTGATTTGATTATTTCTATTATTATCGCCTCCGAAAATGGCCGCTTACAAATAGTCAGTCGACCTGCTTGAGCTAGTCATGTACTATAGTACATACATGAATAGTAGTCTTGAATTTTGCCTATCTTTACTTGATCTGTTCTCTTTCCGTTATATTGAAGATTATCAGAATCTTTTCTCTCTTCATGAAAATCTCTATCTTATACATTATCTACGCTTGTACCGACTCATGTCTAATCAGCCTCTTACTACTTCCGTGTGCGTTGAAGCCCAGTGCTTCTGAAAGATGGACATACCCTGTGGGCATTTGGGTGGATATCTTGGCATTCCGTTATAGTATGCGGAGTCATTCTCGGAGTATCGCTGCAGCAGACAGCTACCTGAGCCTGCTGCTAATGCTTGCTACAGTACGTTTCGGTCCAGAGGCACCCAGCTCCAGCCTCAAATTCTACAGATTTTCCCTCCGGACTTTTTCCCCGTGTTGTCATCAAATCTCATCTCTGCCCTCTCACTTGAAGATATCCTGTAGCTACTTTTTGTCTACAAAGATGTTAGTTATTTTAATGCCTAAAAATTTATAAATCTTCATGTATTTCTTTGTTTCCATCCGTTGCATTCAATTTATAGTCCTTGTTTCTCTTTCATTTTGATGACTCCAGGTTGTCTATACAAAATTTCTACTACCCTGTAGTTGGTTGCCAAATTTCTTGACCTCTTCCTCTATTCGGTGTTTGTGCTTACGAGGTATAGATATATTTGTGCACTTTACCAGCCTATTTCCTTTCGTCCATCTTCCCAGGAATTTCTTCAAAACCACTTTGTCTCTGCGTTTCTCTGACTTCAACACAGACCCTAACCTATCTCACCATACACGTCACACTGCCACATTTGTGGTTTCACCGTGGGCCCTTAATGCCACACGGCTAATTGACCTTTGGTTAAATCTCAACTCCGCAGGATATGTGACTTTTGAGCACGGAATAGCCATTGTGGACGTTAAGTGCTGGCCCAATTTCTTCTTTACAATTTCCTAACACCACCTCACATTTATTATAGCCTCAAAGTGTTTGGGACTATACAATAAATATAGTACAGCCAGCTCTGACGTAACCTGCCTTCCTATTCTTCTGCGTTTCAAACGAAAACAAACAGAAACGTGCTCTATGTTTTAATATTGTAGCATTCCGCTTCCTCCTTAGGTTATATTGGTGTATGTTCGAACAAATATTACCTCCGTTTATATATGCAGCCAGGTGTTCATATTATTTGACAATGGGTATGACTTGCTGTTGAAGTGATACCACGTCATTACTGATCTCTTCATTAAAGATCACTATTCCCAATTTTCGTGAAACCAAATTAGGGTCTAAATGTGTCCATTCGTCGCGACACGTATTCGCAAGTCTCTAAAAATCTCTTGCATTGTCCGGTAGCAGCACTATGTCATCCACATAGAACATCCTAGGGACGCTCTGTAGTGTCCTTTGCCCCATTACAGACGTAACATAAACGAAAACCTAATTCAGTGCTTTTTCTAAATCTAAGTCATCTTTTTGAGCTCTTAACACAAAGCGTGAACAGCAATGGATACAGAGGGAATCCTTGCTTCAGTCCTCTGTGAATACGATTTGTTCTCCGCTGTCTTTGTATATCTGCCTCAGCAGCTCCACGAAATTGTCATCTACGCCCTCTCACTGCAGAATATCCCCATAGCTACTTCTTGTCTGCGACGTCATAAGTTCTTTTAATGCGTAAAAATGTTATCCACAAAGGTGTATTCTAATCTATTGAAATCTCTGTGCACCGAGTAAACGCAATAATACCTTCTACACGTCATCCTCGCCTGAGAAGACTCTGTAGTTGCCCCAATATATAATTTTTCTCCAGCCACTCAGGGTGTCTAATTTTATGGCTTATCATTGCCAATCTATTATTTCTAGGTACCCAGACCTGCTAGATAGTGCCCAAGTGCCAATAGCGCCACAAGCGTCGTCTTGTGGTGCGGTCTAGCAAGTACTGCAACGTTACTGTAAAATTACTGTACGTTATTGCAACATTTCTATGCATGCTCGATTGCACCACGATTGTGGCGCTATCTAGCCGTTGTTAGGAATGGCCTGCCAAGGTGGCAACGTGCAAGTTATTTCAGCCCGCTGCACGTGTTTCGATCCACCCGCGGTGGGGGCGCTCTTCAGAGAACCAGCGAGGACAGCGCTAACCAACCGTGAACTTCCTTTGGAGAACTTGACTACGGCGGCGTTCATCCACCAAGCGCCTCGTTCGGAGAACAGGAGAAATGCATCTCTGGAATGTAGAGGCGCCGGCTGGGGTGTGACCACCTGGCTACGGGGACGCAGGACAATGGACACCACGATGACTGTGCTGCAAAGGTCGTCTGCCCGCGGAGGGGGCACTGAAACCTGTGTGTGCGTGTGTGTGTTTGTAAAACGTCCCGCAGAGAGGTAAAGCGTCCCGCAGAGAGGCGGCTGGTTTACGATGACGTCGAACGTTTTGCCTCACCTAGGGATCTAGGGAACACGAAGTGGATAAAACCAGCTCTTGTCGGCGGCTAGAGTGTGCTCGTCGTCGTGCTCTGTGCTTGTCAATGTACTCGTGAGCTGTGTGCTCGTTTGCTGTAAGCTTCGTCTTGCGGGCTCCATTTGGGAGTCATGCTAGACTGTGTAAATGTATCCTGTGTTCAAATGTAAATAATGTAAATAAAGGTCCTCCCTACAGCTACGAGCCGACTCCAACTCCTACAACTGGTAACAGCGGTGGGATCGTCCGACAACTCTAATAACTGGCTGACAGCGGTGGAATTGGCCTACGGCTGGTAGATCGGCCTACGACTCGGAGACAGCAACGACAGCTCACGGACTTTGGCACATGGTGACCGACCGGTATCCTGATCAAGTTGGAGGCGACTTAGGATTGACCACCTCTTGCAACTGACTGGGTACGGGGGAGAAGGACTGGTGATACGGTGCTACTTCAGTGGGTAAGCGTTTGGTTTTGGCTGTAAGATTTACCAGGCTTCAATTTCTCTGTGTTTTTGGATTTGATTCGCTGGGGATCTTTTACTTGTATTCTGATTTGCGTGGGTATCGCAGCAAGTATTGTGTGACAGCAGAGCCAAAGCTTAAAGTAGCAACCATGGTCCTAATGTGTTTGACCAGAGCTGACCTGTTATGGTTGTGTGAAGAACTCGAGGTAGACGTAGAGGAGGACTTGAAGGAATCAGAGATTCGTAAAACCATTCTAGAAAGTAACGATGACTTACAATTCATCGAGCAAATGGGTAACCGAATTTTAAGCAAAAAACGGGAACAGGAAGCAATTAGGCAAGGACAGGAAGAATTTAAGCAAGAAAAGGAAAAAGCTAGGCAGGAAATGTAAGAATTTCTCAGGAAGAAGGCCTAACAGAAGTAACGAGGCAGTACATTGATACATTGAACAAAGAGATTGAAGGTTTTGAGCAGTTAATCGAGCAACGTCAACATCGGCTTGAAAAACCTGTAGGCTGGACGCAGCGAAAGTGGGAGGAAGTCGACTGCAGATTTTGGTCGAAAGGCGAGAGAAGTAGCAGCACCCGCGAGATTCATTCACGTTCATAAGTGAACTCGAAGTGCTAGCAGCTAACAATGCCTTAGTGGCAGCAGAGGCCGTTAAAGGCCAGGGTGAGAGCGACGAGGTGCTGCGCCAACAGAGGACTGTAGAGACAGCTAGGCCAGCTGCGAACAAATTGGCACAGTTACCGCGCGTGTGTTTCGCTTGTAATGTTAGCGAGGTTGCTAACGAGGTAGAGAGTACTGTTGAGCCGACAGACGCGAGCACCCATGTCGAGTCAGATCTGCATGCCGAAGTGAAGTGCGAGCTGGACGATGCAGTTGAGGGTAGTCCGTAGGACTGCGAGCTCCGTAGTTCAAGGGAAGACCACTGCATTGTTCAGGGATCGCTGCAGCTCTCCGCCAGTCTAGGTAGCCAAAAGAGGGGTGATCTAGTTAAGTATCACTCAGACTGTGCGGGTAAGAGACCGATCCGGGCCGTCGAATTGTGTACCGGCCAGCACGAGGCAAGAGAAGGCGACATGAAAGCGAGTGCAAAGAGAAAGCGCCGTAAAAAGAAGCGCGGTAGAGACCGAAAGACTGTGACTAATGTAGCGCCGCCAAAGACGGCGAGAGACCCAAAAGGGCAGGGCGCGGGGAAAAGAAAGGTGCGGTCGTCGTTGACGATGTTGGCGCATCAAACACGTTCGTACCACCGGTCTAAAAGAGATCGAGAAGCATGTTCTGCACGGACGCGGACAAAGGGCACGGGGCAGTTATGTTCCTTGTTGGTCCGCCGTTCTTTTCGAAGTTCAGCGTGTAGTGCGAAGGACGGCAAGGTGGCAGGACGAGACGAGGTGATAAGGAGTCGCGACGCGGTCAGTCGAGTTCGTGAGGAAAGCGTGGCGCCAGGACGCAAATTGGCAGGAGACAGTACCGTCTTGGAGGAGCTGATAGTGAGTCAGCCCTTTTGTTGTTCCTCGGTAGACAGAGTAGCTTTTGAACCGCGACCACCTCGAGTAAGGCTCAAAAGTATGAGTCAGCCGTAAACATTTGAAACGGGAAGCCAAGAGAGCTTCCGTAGAAGTGAAGCCTTTTGTTTTAATTTTGAACACTTAGAAATTTTCGCGATTTGAGACTAGGATTTCTTTCAGTATGTAAGGTATGAGCTTTGTTTATGTTTTGTCTGAGAAGCTCCGAGAGTTGAAAGACGCGTTTTAAGTAAACCTGTAGTTTCGCGAAGTGTTCATTAATGAGTAGATAGGCTTTCTTATTTTTGTGTGTGACCAACCTGAAGGTCAAGGTTATCGTTGAGAGGACTATGGTAACGCGCGTGTGTATTAGTTAACCTTCTTTTTTTGTGTTTTTTATTTCCTAAGGTTAAGCGCGTACATTTCCAGTAAGTGCGTGATTTGCACTAAGAGCTCTTAGGTCCATTAGCGCATGTCCTGTGCGGACGGAAGGAAGCAGAAGGTTTATGACTGGGTTGCTCGTGTGTGTTGAGGGCAGCCGTATTCTGACTTCTCTAGTACGCGTGCGTAGACCTAGTTATTGTAAGACACATTTGTTTAAAGGTTCCTCTGTGTTGCGTAAGTTACGCAAGTTTGTTTGTTCGTTTAAGGAACGTGCCCTGTATGGACTAAAGGAACAAATGTGAGTAAGCGTGATGAAACGTTTGCGTAAGACGCAAGTACGCGTTCGGAATAGGGACCACAAAGCTAGCGCGTTTGTGATTACGTACCTATGGAGTTGGCCAGACTGTTCAGTGGCAACAGCACGTGAGATAAGTACGCCACTGCGATAGGGTAAGAACAGGCTGCTCGTGAAGTTAGGCTGCTCAAGATATGTTCGTGTATTGGTGACTGAGAGCCTTCGGTTCAGTTCTGCGTAAAGCTTTACTCTTGTGCAGCGCGATGGTCGGGTTTGGTCGAACTCAAGAGGAACGTGAACGCTCGCTTTGGAGGCACGAAATCTTGGGGCAAAATTTGGGGTTTGCCAGTTGAGTGACTTGCATTGAAATTTTGATAGGAAGCCTGGTGGGTTAACAGCTGATTCCAGGCGTTTGCATGCTGAGTGCTATTGTGTTGCCGGGATCGACTCTTCTGTGCCAGTTGTTGTGAGATGGTTGAATGCATTCCAAGTGCGCAGGGGTTGCAGAGAGCAAAGCCATCGTCTTGCTCGCCAGCCATTCTCTTCCTGCCCAGCAGTTGCCAGCACTGGCCACGCGAGATTTTCCGGGCCATGGAGGAGCTGTTAGGAATGGCCTGCCAAGGTGGCAACGTGCAAATTATTTCAGCCCGCTGCACGTGTTTCGATCCACCCGCCGTGGGGGCGCCCTTCAGAGAACCATCGAGGACAACGCTAACCCACCGCGAACTTCCTTTGGAGAACTTGACTACAGTGGCGGTCATCCACCAAGCGCCTCATTCGGAGAACAGGAGAAAGTCAGCTCTGGAATTTAGAGGCGCCGGCTGGGGTCGGGCGTGACCACCTGGCTACGGGGACGCAGGACAATGGACACAACGACGGCTGCGCTGCAAAGGTCGTCTGCCCGCGGAGGGGGCACTGAAACCTGTGTGTGCGTGTGTGCGTTTGTAAAACGTCCCGCAGAGAGGTAAAGCGTCCCGCAGAGAGGCGGCTGGTTTACGATGACGTCGAACGTTTTGCCTCACCTAGGGATCTAGGGAACACGAAGTGGATAAAACCAGCTCTTGTCGGCGGCTAGAGTGTACTCGTGGTCGTGCTCTGTGCTTGTCAATGTACTCGTGAGCTGTGTGCTCGTTTGCTGTATGCTTCGTCTTGCGGGCTCCATTTGGGAGTCACGCTAGACTGTGTAAATGTATCCCATGTTCAAATGTAAATAATGTAAATAAACCCTGTTCACCTAGTTCCTCCCAAGTTCCTCTCTACAACATTCAACGCTTACAAATGGTGGCAGCGGCGAGATCGTCCGACAACTCCTACAACTGGAACAGCGGTGGGAACGGCCGACAACTCTAGTACCGTTACTAGGCGAACAGGCTGTCAATGGTAGCACGCACCCAATTTATCATGGTCAGAAATCCAAAGTGCAACGCTCTGGATTGTAACGCGCGCCCTGATTTTCATTAATAATAATGAAAAGCAAAATAGAGTGCCCATGTCGTTTACCTCGCCAGATGTTAATGCTACAAGGTATGAGTAGCGATTTGCTTTCCCTTGAAAAAAGAAAACAAGAAAGCTTGCATGCGAGCCACAGAAAACCAGGCATCATCCATCGTCTCCTTCCGAGGCCTCCTTAAAAGGACACTAAAGTGAAAAATGATCTCTTCTGCATGAGTAAATTACCTTTCTACAACACCAAATACACCCCTCTTACAACGATAAGACGTTTGGTAAGCCAGAAAAAGCGCAAGAACGAAATACGGGTGGCGACGCCTACTTAAGTTCCCGCACCTGGTGGCTGTGACGTCATGAATTTTTATGGCATCTTCTAGGGCCCACTAATTATGTATAGCGGTACAGATTGACTACATTGTGTTCTAAAGGAACCGAATATTAAACACGGCAAGTTTCGGGAACCTTTATTCAGCCAACGTGGTCCAAATTGGAAAACATACTTTGGAATCCCTGACGTCACGCTCACGTGCCGGCACTGGGGTTGCGGCGCGAAATCCAAATACTGGTACTTGGACTTTCATTTTCTCGTCTAATACTCAAACTATATTTTTGGAAATGACTGCCTGCAGGGTTCTCAAACAATTCTTCAATTGTCTAAACTGATTTATCGTTTCGCTTTAGTGTCAGTTTAATCAATATCTTAGTGCTCATCGCACCGTGCGGCACCCATAGCACTGCAAAGTACGGTCGTCGAGATTACAAGGTGGGAGTACAGATTGGTAGTAAAAATTATGAGCCCAATTCCCATTATAGTTCTGGTTCCGGGGTCAATTCTAACCAGACTCGGGGCCCTATAACATAAAGCTAATCCAATCTGTTTTTATTCTAATCTCCTGACATGATATTTACGTAACTACTGACGCAAGCAACGGGCGGTAAGCAGCCGCGTTGTTTGAAAATCCTAATCAAGTGCGCTTTTCCTTTGTAGGAGGTTACTTCTTCTTGCTTTCAAACCCAATAGCATTGCCTACATTGAGCATATTTCGTTATCGAATTGGCTGACAAGAGGTGAGGAGCACACTCAAATGGAAAGGGATTCGATAGGGCCGAGCCAGCACAGTGAACGTAGATATGGGCTGCAGAATAAGCGTCCTTTCTCCTGACGCAAACCACCAAGAAAGTACATAACCGGTTGAAGGGGGTGGTGCCGGCGTCTGTGATTGATCCGTTTCCCCTTACTTAACTTGCGGTGGCTGGTCGAAAATCGTGGCGGCGTGCAACCGAGCGTTAAAAATGCCAATAAAACGGATCCTTAGCAAAGAAGAGTTGGCAGAGCGATGTCGTATACGTGCTGAAAAGGCTCGACAACGTTATAGTGCAATGAAAAAATCTTTACTGTTCCCAAATAAGCCCATGCACTGCGTCCGCTCCCAGTAGCTAGTGCCAGACCAATCGGTGGGCAGCCACCTTCTATTCCTTTTGGGACTGGGAAGCCTCCAGCTATTCAGAAAAACATTCAGTTTTGTTCGACATAATAATGCGTCTTTAAGGCGTACACGTCACTTCGACGCTACGAGTTTTCGTTGTTTTGAAACGTCGCGTGACAGAGAGGCGAAATGGACGCAGCGCGAAAACGTTTGATCAATGGCATAGTATTATAACAAAAAAGGCGTCGAAAGAGAAATGGTTATTTTTCTTTGGTGCGGTCTAGTCATACATAATCAGTGTGCATACATCATCTCAGATAGGGCGTTTTCGCGGTTTTCGTGAAGTCGCGTGGGAGAAAGACGACGTGGGGTTATTCCGAAAGTTTTTTGACCAATCGCGGAGGGCTGATTGCAGAATTGGAATAGAAACGTTTGCGACAGCTTTACGTTATAGCGCCTACTGTGCGCTATAACTTTTCTATTCCAATTCTGCAATGAGCCCTCCGCGACTGGCGAGAAAATTCTGGAGCGACCACCCACTACGCCTGTCGGTCACGCGACGTTGCGAAAACCGCGAAAACGCCTCACCTGATATGATATGTGTACACTGATCATGCATGATTAGACCGAACGAAAGAAAAAATAATAATGTCTGATTTGACGCCTTTTTAGCCGTTAGCAAAGAAAGCCTCGATCGTTTGACCAATTGCTATTGGTCAAACTTTTTCGGGCTGTGCCAATTTTACCTGCCTTTCACGCGATGCTACAAGACCACGGAAACTCACCACGTAAAAGTGACGTGTACGCGTTTAAGACGAATTAATATGCCGAACAATACTGAGAGTTTTTCTGAATAGCCGGCGGCTGACCCGTTCCAAAAGGAATAGATGATGGCTGCCTACGATTGCCATGACAGTGCCTAGTCGAAGTTGCTGGGGAGCATGGATTTATTTACGTATAATACAAGATATTGCGTGGCAGTGTCAGGTTATCGATACTTTTCGACACGTGAAAGACATCATTCTGGCAACTCTGCTGAGCTGAGGATCCGTTTTAATGGCATTTTTAACCTTCCGTTGCACGCCGCCGCTACTTTCGACCAGCCACCGCAAGCTAAGTATGGGGAAGCGGACCAATCGCAGACGCCGGCATCACCCTCCTAATCCGGCTATCTACTTTCACTGCGCTGGCTCACCCCCATCGAAACTCTCTCCATTTCAGCGTGCTCTTCGCTTCTTCTCAGCCAATTAGATAAGAAAAACTGCTGGACGTAGGCAATGCTATTCGCTTTAAAAGCAAAAGAAAGTGACATCCTGTAAACGAGCTGCGCGTTTGATTGGGCTTTTCAAACAACGCTGCGTTATCGCCCGATACTTGCGTCGGTGGTTACGCGAATTTGACGTCGGGAGATTCGAATAAAGATAGATTTGAATAGTTTTACCTTATAGGGCTTCTTGTATGCGTTCCAAAACAAAGTAACCGATGACAATTACAATTATTTTAATCAAAAATGCAATTGATTACAGTTACCAATTACTGTCCCACGAAAGTAAATGAGGAACTACTAAAAAATATTGGTCTATATTTTGCGTTACTTTCCTCCGAACTTTCATTAGAATTGCACAGATAGTAAACAGAACCACCTAGCCTGGCACTTTTACTGCATCTGATGCAGTCCTTTACACGTTTTCACCTTCCGGAAAAATGACTTTTCAATAATTTAGTTGGTCAACGTCCCTCCTTTTTGTTTTGAAGACATCAGCAGGGACACGGAAAACTTGCTCGATGTTCGCGCTGGAGGGTAGCAGGCTGTTCTAGCGTATATGAACCTTGCGTACAACATCGCGGTTGATTGTGGTCGCTCAGCATCAGGGTCACCTTTATAAGGCGCAGCGCTTCATTGGAGCCGATACTTGGAGAAGATGCTCCTGATCGGGCCAAAGAAAAGTCGCTAATCGAGACGCACCAGCACCGGTTCAATTCTTCGGCCAACATCTCTCCGGGCGCTAAGATGAGGAAATAAATACTGAGCTCCCGAGTTAGCCTCTCTATACATGCGCGAGTCTGTTGTGTGGCGCTATTTCGGGCATCCTACGTTACTACCCGATAAATTTGGTTTCTCAAAGCAGCGTATCCTGTCACAGCCTGTCCCATCAGTAAAGTAACTGGTTACATGCAGAGTTACCGGAGGACATGAGCATGCAAGGCAGTCACTGGTGTGGAGATAAACAGGGGAAATATCAGCGACTGCTTTATATGGGCTGTGAAAACATATCATATTAGTCTTCGATTTATTAATGAACGTTTTGTTATTAATGAACCAATCAAGTAGTTTACAGACATCATACTGTAACACTCTAGCGGCTTCGTTCGAAAGTTTGTTCGATACAACCAAAGCCGTGTCATCAGCGTATAAATAAATTCTTTATTTTAGTGGTAAGCGAGCAAGATCATTCATGTAAATGTTAAACAAAAGCGGTCCCAATACGGACCCTTGCGGTACGCCTGACTTAACACGCAACAAAGAACTATAGGACTCCGCCACACGGACACACTGTTATCTGCCTGTTAAATAATTTAAAAAAAATGAGTAATACGGGCCTCTGAAACCACATCTGCTTAGTTTTGATAGTAACTGTTCATGATCTAATGTGTCAAATGCTCGTTGTAAATCAACGATAGGAGTCAAAACAACATTGTTTTTATCGATTTCGTTACAGATATAGTCATTAAAATCTTCCAACAGACCCACAGTACTCTGTCCCGAGCGAAAGTGAAACTGCGCTAGGTTAATAAGGCTAAACGTTTCACAGAATGAGGCCATATTAACATAGACTATTTTTTCCAATATGCTTGCCAAAGACGCAAGAATTCAAATTGGGCGGTAATTCCCGTAAAGTTTTCGAGATCCTTTCTTATAAAGAGGTCTCACAATGCTAATTTTCATGTTTTCATGTATCTGACCGGTTTTTAATGTTTCATTTAGGATGTAAAGTAGTGTTGATTTGAGCACATCGAAATCCGCAGCTATATCTCTTATCCTAATTTTATCAAAACCTGGAGATTTTGTTAAACTCATGGATCGTATAATATCCCACAATTCTGCTTCATCAACAGTAGGCAGAAAAGGAGAATGAATGCTAGAGAACGTAACATTGTTACGGATATTTGCCGGTATGCACCCATTTGTAATGTTGTTTACTGATTCGATAAAGTGTTGATTAAAATCATTCGCTATCTGAACAGCAGGTGACTCGAGAAAGGCGTCCGCATGAGTATTATCAATACTCTTTTTTGCAGGTCTCCCTATTAGAGTGTTAACCAAGTTCCATGTTCTACCGGTATTACGACTGCAAGCTGCAAACTTGCCTGAGTGGTAGCGCTTCTTAACTAGTCTTATTTTAGCGTTTACTTTGTTTCTTATCTGCCTAAATTCTTCTCTTGCAAGAGCGTCCCCGGGTTTATCTTGGCATTTTCTAAGGAGTTTGCTTTTAACGCTGCAAAGCTCCATTATTTCGTTATCAATCCACGGGCTATCTTTATTTCTTCTTTTAAGCTTTATTTTCTTTTCGGAGCAAAGGTAAATTTCTCTAAAGGCCTCTACAAACAGTTCGTAAGCCTTTAGGTGGCTGTGCTGCGTTAAAGAATCCCAGTTGAATGTTCTCACACGTTTATCTACTTCATTAGAATTCAAAACATATTTCTCAAGAGTCTTTGTTTCAGTCAAAGCAACAGCATCTCCTGAAACTGCTATAGCGATAAAGTAGTGGTCCGCTACTTTTTCCTTAATAACACAGCCAAATGAATTATATTTGCACATTTTTGTGCTGATATGGTCTATACACGACCTTGTTAAACGATGACCGAGAATTTCCTCTCGTGTATAACTCTGAATGTTGTTTTCGAGTCCGTAGCTTGCCAAAAGTGTTAAGTAATCAGATGTTGCAGGCCTATTTGCTGTAAAAATGTCTACATTAAAATCACCGGCCAAAATAATTCTGCTTCTGTCTGCGTACTTTTTGAGGAAGCTTACCAAATCGTCTAAAGATGTATTTAGGTTAGTGCTCGGTGGCCTATAAACAGCACATACCGTAAATTCCAGATCTGCTTTAGTCATTAGTACAGTAACTACTTCAGCATCTTGAAAATCAAAGGACACTCGTTCACAGTGCCAATCACTTTTTACATAGACCGCTATGCCACCACCTCTTTTGTTATCCCTGCACAAAAAGAAAGTCTGAAAACCACGCAGTGCAAAATGAGCGCATTCGTTTTTTGAAATATTGATTTCGGTTAACATTAAAACACGTAATGATGGCAGTGCTTCACCTAGGTGAATCTTTAACATGTCCCAGTGTTTGCGCAGGCTTCTCACATTCACATGGATTAGCTCAAGCAATAAGCTGCTAGAAAGATCTGACGCCAACTCGTCTTTCATTGAAATCCATTGTTTAGTTGAGTGTACTTGGTCAATCATTTCAGATTATTTTATTTAAGCCTTGTTCATTGTCGATGCGTAACACTGACGTTCCTTCGCGTTTTCTTACAAGTATTCTGCCATTGCGCACCCAGATGAAGCGATATTGTTTATCTTTCGCCAGATTTTTTGTCATCCATAGCAGTTTCTTCATTCGGGAAGTTAGATTATCGTTCAAGTATATCTTTTCACCCTTCAGTCTGTTCTGCTTTTCAATCCAACGCTCTTTTATTTCACTCCTTGAAAATCGCACCAGAATAGGTGGCATGGAGTTAGCTTTGCCTTTTATTCTGTGCACGGCTTCAATGTCGTCGTGACTGGGCCTAGGAACTTCGAGTTTGGTTGCAATAGATTCTACCACCTTTCCTAGGTCCTCGTTATCACTCACTTTGACACCATGGATTTCTAAATTGCTTTTTCGTGAGTACCGTTCAAGATCATCTACTGCTTGCTCCATATTCGACAGCCTGTCAGATTTGGCCAAAAGCTCGGCTTCCAGTTCAGTTACTTTTTTGTTTGTTTCCATAAGTTCCTTTCTATGCTCCTCCAACTTTTGCAGCATTGTGTCATAATTAGATGAAAGCGATCCCAATGATGTCTCAATAACCTGCATTGCCGCTCCCTGCGCCAGCATTTCCTGGTTGGAAGCCTCGAGCTTGGCCAACTGCACGTCTTGCCGCCTTTCTAACACATCTAGTCGACTCAGTACATCAAGTTTGGCCAGTACATGTGTCAGTGAGAGCTCGACCGATACATCTGTTGCTCTATCCTTCTGGGTTACGCCGTCACCCTTTCCAGTTGACAATCGCGATGCACGATTTACACAAGTCAGACACACCCACTGTTGTTTTTCCTTAGTGGAAAAGTTTTTCAAGTTCGTTTTCGTAAGCCCCGAGCACTTTCCTGCATGATACCGATTGTCGCACTCGGCACATGTGAGGCTCTGCAAAACATCAGCAATCGATTTCATGCACGCAAGGCAATCAAACTCAGCCATCATGGAAACACTGGTGCAGTCCAGCGGAGAAGTATACGCAACAATGAAATAAGCAATAATACCTAATTAGGCATTCTCACCTATAAAGCAAAGAAGCGGTCAGTCTCCACTTTGCAAGTACTCCGCCGGACTGCAACCGATGCCCAGTAGGCAGCGCCTTTATACCCTGCTGGTTCCGGCATCCAGCGATAGATGGACACTTTCCCCAGATAACGTAGTCGAAATCACGGCCATATCTTGCTTCCGAAGACGCTTTGTCTGCGGTGCCTTGTGACGACACGTGCTCAGTCTTTTCTTTTTCCTTTCGGCCGGGAAAGCTTGGTTTGCACGATCCTTGCTGCTTTCTTCAACGTCGGCGTTTCCTATAAAGCAAAGAAGCGGTCAGTCTCCACTCTGCAAGTACTCCGCCGGACTGTCTACAGTAGCTTACACGTTTACCAGAGTATGTAATGAATTACAAGTAATTATTTACGTGTAATTCGTTACGTACAAGTCTGCTTCTAACGCACATGAGATACGACAGGGAATCTTTTCGGAAAAACTTGCGCGTTAGAATCGTGTAAATAGGGTATATTTGGAAAGAAAGTAGCGCAGTACCTGATATCACGGCAAACTGCTGCCAGAGAAACTGGGTCAGTTAGACAACTAGCGCCAGCGAGAACTATTGTCAAATACTGGACCAAGAACAACGTTGCGCACTGTCTGCGCCAGTTTGAACGTTACGTACGAACAACCACTTTAAATGCCGCGTGTACAATCGTACACGCCATGAAAACTCATCAAACTCGGAATAACGATAGAAAGTAACGTTGTTTTTAAGTTTTTAAACATATATTAAGGTATTACCGATTGTATCTGTACTAGAAATTTGCGGCAGTATGGACCAAGTGGCGTTACTGAAATGAGTTACAAGGCATGCGCGCATCTGCTGCAATTCTACTGTAAGTTTCGATGCAGGAATGTTCTCTGTGTTCCTTTGCAGTAATGGTTTGGGCCTATTGCCAAAGAAGCATGCTGTTTAGAAAAACGAATTCACATGAAATAGACGATACCATTTCTGTGCCTCAAGTACCTTTGAGAGCTTGAGTGTGTAGTCCACACTTTCTTTTTAAAAAAAAAACTCCCAGAAAAAGAATACTCGATTGCAAATCTCATCTGCTGCTGGTCTTCTGTAATAATATTGAAGAGGAAGGAAACGTGTTCAGCATAAACATTCAGTAGAAATTATTTATCATCGCTCGAAGGAGATATAGGTGATTCCTTCCCCATGGATATCTGTTGATACGACCTCATTTCGTAAGAAGGCATAAACTCCCACACCGAACCAATATTTTGCTCTGTACTGAAAGAATTCCGCACTGCGTCACCTGCGCGACAGAGCCAGCGGGCTGCACGTAAATCTGCTTCACATTGGCAGATTCAAACTTACAGAATGATAGGCTATTCTTCTCACGAGTCCTGACCCGCCGAAAGGTGAGGTTGATGTACTTTGATCTGTAGTGCGGCGGGATCGCTTCCTCACTTCTATGTTTTAGAGTGCTTGACACGGTGACAACTCAATTACAGGAGTGTAAAATGAGTTTTGTCCCGTCTCGGACGACGAAGTCCGTGGAAGATTGAACCCGTTTCATCTTTTGCTTGATCTCGGAGACCTTGACGCTGAATCAGGGAGAATCGCTGCAGAAGATGAATTGCATTAGGGCGTTTCTTTTTGTCTCCACGACTTGCTCGTGTCTGATTACTTCTTTCGTCGTTCTTTTCTTTAGCACTTTCTTGACAGGCGCGTGAAGGTGGCAGCTCACGTAGACACAGTTCTACCTAAAAGGTGTCCATCTTCCTTCCTACCTACCTTTTTCCTTCTGTCTTACGCACCGGCATGTATCCGTGGCTACAGCGTTCTAATGCTAAGCACAAGGTGAAGGGATCGGTCCTCGGCGGCTCTGGCCGTCTAGTTCATTTAGTGCGCCTTGTTTATTTTATGAAGTTTATAAGGCAGATACAAAGCTGAGGACAAGGCAATTCGCCAAGGCATTCGAAGTATCATGCATTTACGTCACTCCAACGAACATATCGAGTGGATCTGCACCTATGTTTTCTAGTGCACATAGGTGGTAGTTTTGACAGGGACTCTACGATCCATCACTCAAGATTTAGGCTGGTGGCGAGTGCTACTGGCGTAGTCCGATTGCGACAAGGGCGTGACAAAATGCTACGGCAAAACAAACAATACTTCGAAAGACCCCGCAACTACGGAGGGCTGGCTTCGCAAGAGCCAACGCCAAGACAGCCTTCGAGAAGATAGAGGGCTGGAGTCAGATGAGCTTGGCTTTCCGAGGCAAATTCCCTGACGTCAAGCACTTTTATAGTCATTTACTGCTATGGAAATAACACGGTCGGTCGAGGCACGTTTACGCTGTCGCCGTTTACGCCGCCGTCCAGGTGCTGTCCCGCTATCGAAGGCGTACGCATCGCTGGCGGACGGAGGGTGGGTAAAATTTGATTGTGCCGAGCTTTCTTCAAAGCTTACGAAACGATGATACTACTACTACTACTACTACTACTACTACTACTACTAGTAGTAGTAGTAGTAGTAGTACTACTACAACGACGACGACAGCGGTGGTGGCGGCAACAGCTTTCACCCTCACTTATTGAAAAATGTGGATAACAGTTTCTTCACCGTCCGATTCATGGCCGATCCCGCAGAGTGGGTCGCCCCATTTCACTAGGGAACAAGAACAAGCAGCAACCGCAACAACAACGACGGCGG